>NC_092755.1:48379509-48679509 GCF_047496795.1 Chiloscyllium punctatum | reverse complement strand
ACTCAGCACCAGCCCCAGGGAACTAGAGATGGGCTATCAGTACCTGCCAAGTCCGGAGACGGAATTCTCAGATTTTGCAATTTGTGTGGTGGCTTTTCACTTTGGTCACCTAGCAACCAGTATATCTATATATCTCTATAGATATATCTCTGTATATCAGAATCTCTATATCTAACCATTCTTGTATCTTGTTTCATCGGTTCTACATTTAGAGTTATACAGCATGGAAACAGACCCTTCAGTCCAACCCATCCTTGCCGACCAGATATCCCAACCTAATCTAATCCCATTTGCCAGCACTTAACCCATACCCCTCTAAACCTTTCCTATTCATATACCCATCCAGATGCCTTTTAAATGCTGTAATTGTACCAGCCTCCACCACTTCCTCTGGCAGCTCATTCCATACACGTACCACCCTCTGTGTGAAATATTTGCCCCTTAGGTCCCTTTTATATCTTTCCCCTCTCACCCTAAACCTATGCCCTCTAGTTCTGGACTCCCCCACGCCAGGGAAAGGACCTTGTGTGTTTACTCTATCCATGGCACTCGATTTTATAAACCTCCGATGCTCCAGGGAAAACAGCCCCAGCCTATTCAGCCTCTCCCTATAGCTCAAGCCCTCCAATCCTGGCAACAATGTTGTAAATCTTTTCTGAATCCTTTCAAGTTTAACGACATCCTTCCTATAACAGGGAGACTGGAATTGAATGCAATATTCCAGAAGTGGCCTAACCAATGTCCTGTACAGCCGCAACATGACCTCCCAACTCCTGTACTCAATACTCTGACCAATAAAGGAAAGCATACCAAATGCCTTCTTCACTATCCTATCTACCTGCGACTCCACTTTCAAGGAGCTACGAACCTGCACTCCAAGGTCTCTTTGATCAGCAACACTCCCTAGGACCTTACCATTAAGTGTATAAGTTCTGCTCTGATTTGCTTCTGCAAAATGCAACACCTCACAGTTATGTAAATTAAATTCCTTGTACAGCTGTCTTTTGCCCTCTTACTCAGTCATTGAGACCAGGGTTCGTTTGAAGTTTCAGTGATGAGATTGTGTTTTTGTTGGGGTTTAAAGGGTTGTGGAACAGGACAGGTACAGCCCAGCCACGATCTGATTGAATGGCCGCGTACACCCTGGAGCTCTGCTGCTGCCGTTCTTTATTTTCTGCGGCGGGTTTCTTTGACCTTTTACTCGGTCTTGGCTGTTCGGAGGGTCGGTGTGTCGGTTTAATGGGCCGAATGGTCTGATTCCACACTGTAAGGGACTCCGCGGTTCACCGTGGGCAAAATAGATCCTGGCTGGGCTCAGTGAGCTAATGCCAAAAGGCACAACAGTCCGAGTAAAGGGTATGGCCAAAGTGGGCAGAGATGGTACTCGCCATTCGACAACTGAATGCAAACTTTGTATTAACCAGCACTCCGGATAAGCCAGCACAAATTATAGAAATTCAAATATAGAGATCTACTGCAATGTCAACGTGTTTATGCTGGGAATGAAATATAACAGTGATTTGCAGTCATTACTTTTCTATCACTTTCTCTGTGTTTGACATTGATTCAGGAGATGCATTGATAGTTTTACATAGATTTCTTTGAGGGATATTGAAGCTTTGCCTACTCGGTTTACTATGATGATTCATCCCTCTTGGCTATCCAGAATATTTGATCAACTGGCACACGCCTGGTCCCATAGCTGCTGGTTAATAAAGAGTATGCTGTAACTACAAAACACAGAAGGGCAGAAAATGAGGTCGGTGTTGTACCTGGCCTGGTTAAATCACAGGCTGATTAACCACTTCTTCCAATTTACTCACTCAGGTACAAGGCTGGCACAGAAAGGCCACTTCCTGTGGGTTTCTCCTGGTCCCTGTGCTTGAAGGTCCATTTGCTCTCCCCAGTTACCTGTACGGAGACCCCCTGCGGACTCAGCTTTTCATCCCCCTGACTATCAGCTGCTTGGTGAAGGAAGGCGCAGAGCACATCTTTGATGGTACGTCTCTCACTGGACACTCGGAGGAATCAAACAGTTGAACTGTCAGGAAGGTTTCATGGGAGTCTTAACAGTTGGAAATCTCACTGTGCCCCCTACTCACTTTGTTTTCGAGCGCTCTCTCTGAGGGCTATGTTTTGATTTTCTGGGTGTAATTTGCATTCTCTGGAGCTACGATTTCATTCTCACTGACCACTTTGAGTCATTCGGCACAGAAACAGACCCTTCGGCCCAACTCGTACATGTCAGTCAGATATCCTAACCTAATCTAGTCCCATTTGCCAGCACCTGGCCCACATCCCTCTAAACCCTTCCTATTCATATACCCATCCAAATGAACAACACCTTACCTATAGCAGGGAGATCTCATTCCATGAGTTCTGGTCACGGAATGCCATTACGTCTGTGTTTGTGTTGGGATACAGGGTATTTTACATTCACACAAAAGAATTCACTACCCTCGGTCATCACCACCACTTCATTCAATTTAAAGCTACAACTGAAGTAACACTTTAATTTCCAAAACACCATGCTATTTAAATCGACTTAAGAAAGCTGCACACGTTAGTAACAAATGTTTTCTTTTGAAAGTAACTGACAGACTGTTCAATGAAAGAAAACCCATCTGTTCGGCTTTATCTTTGTTGAAAGTTTTTGTTGGTAGCATCTTTCCCTCACTCCTTCACAGCCCCTCACATCTTGCCCATCACTCAGTAACTCTCAAACAACACCACTGCACCTCCTCACGTTTAGTCCCCACCCCTACCTCTTGTGAGGCTCACACTCCTCAGAACACTCCCAGCAGACTGGCTGCAACCCCCAACTCATTCCCAACAGACTGGCTGCTCCCCCCCAGCTCTCACTCAGCAGACTGGCTGCACCCCCCAGCTCACTCCCAGCAGACTGGCTGCTTTCCCTTTTTCCCCCCAGCTCATTCCCAGCAGACTGGTTGCTCCCCCCAGCTCACACCCAGCAGACTGGCTGCTCCCCCCAGCTCACTCCCAGCAGACTGGCTGCTCCCCCCCAGCAGATTGGCTGCTCTCCTCACCCCCCACCCCCCCACCCCCACCCCCACCCCCACCCCCACCCCCGGCCACACCCAGCTGATAGAACAGGTCCTGCTATGGACTGGATTCCTCTCCACTTTGCCAGGTAGGTGGCAGTGTGTTGTAACTGTACTGGAAGAACTTGGCTAGGGAAGCGGCATGTTCCTGAGCACCAGCCTTCAGTACCACTGCCAGAATGTTGTCGGGGCCAATAGTCTTTAGTATCCAATGCCTCCAACCACTTCTTGCTATCACCTGGAGTGAATTGAATTGGCGCAAGGCCTCACTGGAGGAAGCTGGGATGGGTCATCCACTCTGCCCTTCTGGCTGCAGATTACTGTGAAAGCTTCAGCCTTACCTTTTGCCCCGATGTGCTGGGCTCTTCCATCATTGAGGATGGAGATATTGGTGGGGCAGCTTCCTCCAGTGAGTTTTGTAATCGTCCACAACCTATCGTGACTGGATGTGGCAGCACTGCAGCGCCCAGATCTGATTGGTTGGTTATGGGATCGTTTAGCTCCGTCTATCACTTGCTGCTCCTGTTGTTTGGAATGTAAGTCGTCCTGGTTGGTAGCTTCACCAGGTTGACACCTCATCTTCAGGTATGCCTGGTGCTGCTCCTGGCAAGCCCTCCGGCACACTCTGTTGGACCAGGGTTGATCGCCCTGGCTTGATGGTAATAGTTGAGTGAGGGATACGCCGGGCCATGAGGTTACAATTCTGTTGCTGTTGGTTCCCTCACCACCTGGCCCAGACCCCGTCGAGCAGTTGTGTCCCTTTTGGACCTGACCAGCTCAATCAGTATTGCTGCTGCAGAGTCACTCTGGGGTGGTGGACCCAGAGTACATTCTGCGCCCTTGCCACCTTTCAGTTCTTAGAATCGTTGAGCCTATCAACTAAGATAAGATTAACAAATAAAAACAGCAAATACTGGAGAAACTCAGCAGCTCTGGCGGCATCTGTGGAGAGAAAACATGTTGTTTTGTTCTAAAGAAGTGTAACAGGACATCTTGGAGACATTAAGGAAGTGATACCTTGGGGGATAGACAAGACAGAGGGACAGTGGGATGGATTGGGCACATTGTGGACATTGAGGTGGATGGGATACATTTAGGCTAGTGGGGATGTTTGATACCAAGGTTCGATGTAATGACCAGTTGATCCACTCCCAGCACAGTTAAGAATCAGTACTGGCCTTTACACTCTGTTTATTTTCACTGTGTTGATGTTTGCATTTTCCTCAGGGTTCGAGCCGGAGACCTACTGGGATCGGATGCAGCTTCTGCAAGAAGCCATTCTTGTGAGGTACAGTATTTCAGGACACTTCTGTGAGCAGCACTGGGACAGAAAAGCCCTTCATATGTGACACAACCTATCGATTTCTGCATAAAACTAATCGACATATTTATGAAGTGCCCATTTCAACAGGTTGTTGTACAAAGAGAGGGGGAAATGGCCAAGTGGTATTATCACAAGTCAAGGAATCCAGACACAAAGCGTTCTGGAAACTTGGGTTTGAAACTCATTATATCAGATGGTGAAATTTGAAATAAATTCAAAAAAGCTAAAAATCTGGATTTAAACATCAAATGATATCATTGACCAATGACATGATATTATTGTTGATTATTGTAAAAACCCAGGAACAACCTGGTCCAGCCTGCATGTGACTCCTGACCCATAGCAATGTGGTTGACTCTGAACTGTCCTCTATGTTCAGAATGTGTCTTGGCTTTCATAACGCTGTAGGACATTGGAGCAGAATTAGGCCATTCGGCCCAGCTGCTCTGCTCCACTACTTCATTGTGATTGATATTTTCCTCAACTCCATTCTCCTGCCTTCTCCCCTTAACCTTTCCTCTCCTTATCCATCAGATTCCCCGCCAACTGGCTGAAGAAATTCCTCCTCATCCCAGTTTTAAAGGGTCGTCCCTTCACTCTGAGGCTGTGCCCTCTGGTCCTAGTCTCTCCTACGAGTGGAAACATCTTCCCCATGTCCTCTCTATCCAGGCCTTTCAGTATTCTGTACATTTCAATTAAATCCCCCATTATCTTTCTAAACTCCATCAAGTGCAGATCCAGTGTCTTCCACTGCTCCTCATATGACAAGCCCTTCATCCCTGAGATTGTTCTTGTAAATCTCCTTATGACCCTCTCCAGCACCGGCACGTCCTTCCTTAGATATGGGACTCAAAACTACTCTCACTATTCCAAACGCAGGACATCTCTGCTCACGTATTCTCCCCCCCCCCCCCCACCCCCTCAAAATGCATCAGTCGTCTTAACTACCAACCTAACCTGCAGTTATCCTTAAGACGATCCTGAACTAGGACTCCCCAACTCCCTTTTGAGATCCAGATTTCCAGAACCTGGTCCTATTTATAAAATAGTCTATGCCCGTATGCTTCCTACCAAAGTGCATTACCTCACACACTTTCCCACATTGTATTCCATCTGCCAATTCTCTGCCTACTCTCCGAGCTTGTCCAAGTCTTTCTGCAGCCTCCCCACCTCCTTAACACTACATATCCCTTCACCTATCTTTCTGTTATCTGCAAACATAGCAATTATGTCCTCAGTTCCTTTGTCCAGATCACTCCTACTGTGAATAGCTGTGGGCCCAACACTGACCCCTGCAGAACTCCCACTTGTCATCCTAAAAAAAATCCCTTTATCTCTACTCTCTGCCAGTCAGCCAATCCTCTACCCACGCCAGTACCTTGTGCCTAACAGCATGGACTCTGCTTATTTAGCAGCCTCCTGTGCAGTACCTTGTCAAAGGCCTTCTGGAAACCCAAGTCGATCACGTCCACCGGCTCGCCTGAGGTGCTCGGCCTGAAGGTGAACCGGCAGTACCACACTCTCACCCCCTGAGGGTACCTGAGCTTGTCATATTCCACAATTTCGATGTGAGGCCTTTATTGCATCAACACATTTCTCAGCATTTCACTCAAATGCGAGTTGTTCCTCCTGCTGCCCAATGCTGCATTTCCCTGAGTGAATATCTGCTCAGGGCCAAGCTGATGCCATTGGCATGGGCAGAATATACATTTAAAGGGCATGCTTATTAACTGGGCAATATTTAACTTCCAAGAAGTCAGGATCACAGCATTTTTACTTCATTGTAATGTGCGCGGTAAATGTCTAGCCGAGGAACAGCTTTCTGTTTTTCAGGCTTGGCTGTTGGGTTAAGGGTATTAGGACCCTGGGCCAATCTTGCGACGACGCCACGGAACTGCTTCACTGGGGACAAATGGCACAGTGTGGTCAGCGCTAGGTAGATAGAAGCTGAAAGGATGATAGAATTAAGAGACTAGGTTTTTTTTTTAAAAAATGCAACTAACTAGTGACCCTTCCGCCAGACCCGAAACATTAACTCTGATTTCTCTTCACAGATTTGCTGAGCTTTTCCAGCAACTTCTATTTTAGTATATGTTTGGTATCAATATGCGATAAAAGGTACTTCAACGACTTCTTGTTGATCGCTGGGCCTTGATACCAAACTCTCAAGTGTGGACATGGCAACGGGAGGGCAGTGGTAATCCAGACCCCCAGACTGATGTCTAGAAACATGCTTTCAAATCCTGCCATGGCTGAAGGTGAAATCTGAATGTGATAACGAAGGGCTGTCTTAATGGCAATCCTATAACTATTATCAAAACTCATCTACTTCATCGGTAACCTTTAGGGAAAGAAACTGCTGACCTTACCTGGTATGGCCTGAACGTTACTCCAGACCCACAGCAATGGGATTGACTCTAAACTGCCCCCCCTCCACCCCCCCCCCTCCCCCCCGGGCAATTAGGGGTGGGCAATAAATGCTGGGCCTAGCCAGATACACTCACATTCTATGAACAGATAAAACCCAGACTAGAACGCCCCCAGCTGCATAATAGAAATCCCGTCTTTGAAAGTATTTTTTTTTCAGGTGAAGCGTAGCTAGGTTTTGAACCATGATTACGTGACTGAGAGGCTGGAGACCCTGGGGTTTGTAGCTAGTGTTTAGAACATTAGCATTGCTGTGACCTCCACTCGATCGGCAAGACTCTGTTCGGCAGAAGTGGCTACTGCAGATGCGGGAGATTAGAGTCGAGATCAGAGTGGTGCTGGAAAAGCACAGCAGGTCAGGCAGCATCCGAGGAGCAGGAAAATCGACGTTTTGGGCAAAAGCCCTTCGTCAGGAATTTCTGTTCTCTGTTCTCAGCAAGCAGCTTCAGGCTTGCATCTGGGGAGAAGCCAAGCTTGGTTTTCAACATTAACAGCAACTTCTCCTCTCATCTGTGCCTTTAAGCGAGGTACATTCATATTGCATTCCACTTGAGCCACAGGATTGTTGACATAGATTTCAAGGAGAGGTTAATGAGGGATATTCTCTCCACCAGGGCCCAGGCAACAGAACCCAGAGCTCCCAGTACTGGGGTACAAACCCATTCCAGTCAAATGGGTATAACAGGGTCATAAGTGCAGCTGCAGAGGGACACAGTTGGAAATATTGGCAGTTAATAAGTCAGTCGGTAATGAAGGAATATAAAAAATAAGTCAATTCATTAATCCTGGGTGACTTTAATCTTCGAGTTGAGAAAACTTAAGTTGGCAGAGAAAGCCACAAGGAAGAATTTATTTGTGTGTGGGCGTATTCAAGACCATTTCCTTGAATAGTGAATCCAACTGTGCTGTTGTGGGCCGGGCAATGTGTAATGAGGCAGGTTCAATGAATTATTTCAGAGGAAATCATCCTCCAGGAAGCAGTGACCGCAACATTGCAGAATTTATCTTTCAGTTTGAGAGTGACAACCGTGGGTCACAGACAACTGTGGTAAACTTCAATCAGGCCGATTGTCAAGTGATGAGGGCTGGGGTGGACTGGGAAAGGAGGTCAGCTTTTTTTTTTAAAAAGGACAGTGAATAAACAATGATAAACATTTGAGAATATAGTTCATAACTTCAAACAAAGGTACGCTCAGATAAGGAAGAAAGATTCTGGAAGGGGTAAACTGGCCGGGGTTAACCAAGGAAGTTGAGACTTGGATAAAATGGAAAGAACATAATATGATGCGATATATTTTAGTGGTAAACCAGACAATTGGGGATGTTTTAAAAGCCAAAATAATGACAAAAATGAAGAAGAGGGAGAAAACTGACTAATGAAGGTAAAATAGCAAGTAATATAAAAGCGAATAATAAGGTACTGTTTAAATGTATAAAATGAAAGTGAGAAGCCAAAGTGAACATAAGCCTTTCAGAGGTCTGTGCAACTTAAATAATAATAAGGGAAAATTGAATGTTTCCTTTTGTGGGAGAGCCAGCATTAGAGGGCATAGTCTCAGAGTAAACAGTCACCCATTTAAGACAGAAATAAGTCTTTTTTCCCTGTAAGAGTAGTGCACCCATTGAATACTATTCCACAGAGAGCTGTTGACATTAGATCAATACTGAAGTCTGAGAAAGACATATTTTTAATCATTGAGAGAATTTGAGGATTATGGGACAAGGCAGGAAAGTAGAGTCCAGGATTATCAGATCAGCTAATGACAGGTTGGCGAGATTGCGCACTTCTGCTGCTATGGGTTACGGTCACCTCTCTGACCACACCCCCCCCCATCCGTGAATTCAGGAGCCAATTGTTGGTAAGTTTGCAGACGGCACCAAAATTGGTTGCGTAGTGGACAGCAAAGAATGTTATGTCAGAGTATAACAGGACCCTGATCAGATGGGCTGTGGAGTGGTAGATGGAGTTTAATTTAGATAAATGGGAGGTGTTACATTTTGGAAAGGCAAATCAGAGCAGGACTTGTACACTTCATAGTAGGGTCCTAGAGACTATTCCTGAACAAAGAGACCTTTGAGTGCAGGTTCATAGCTCCTTGAAAGTGGAGTCGCAGGTAGATAGGATAGTGAAGGTGGTGTTTGGTATGCTTTCCTTTATTGGTCAGAGTATTGAGTACAGGAGTTGGGAGGTCATGTTGTGGGTGTACAGGACATTGGTTAGGCCACTGTTGGAATATTGCGTGCAATTCTGGTTTCCCCGCAATAGGAAAGTCGTTATGTAACTTGAAAGGGTTCAGAAAAGATTGACAAGGATGTTGCCAGGGTTGGAGGATTTGAGCTACAGGGAGAGGCTGAACAGGCTGGGGCTGTTTTCCCTGGAGTGTTGGAGGTTGAGGGGTGACCTAATAGAGGTTTATAAAATCATGAGGGACATGGATAAGATAAATAGGCAAAGTCTTTTCCCTGGGGTCGGGGAGTCCAGAACTAAAGGGCATAGGTTTAGGGTGAGAGGGGAAAGATATAAAAGAGACCTAAGGGGCAACTTTTTCACACAGAGGGTGGTACGTGTATGGAATGAGCTGCCAGAGGAAGTGGTGGAGGCTGGTACAATTGCAACATTTAAAAGGCATCTGGATGGGTATGTGAATAGGAAGGGTTTAGAGGGATATGGGCCAAGCGCTGGCAAATCGGATTAGATTAGGTTGGGATATCTGGTCGGCATGGAAGAGTTGGTCCAAAAGGTCTGTTTCTGTCCTGTGTGTCTCTGTACATTGGAATAGTCTGGCTGCCAGAGTGACCAGGATTTCTGCTTGCATTTACCTTTGTTTTAAAACTTCTCTCTCTGCCACAGGTTTGGTTTTGTCCAAGACAAGTACACTGCCTCAGCCTTTAACTTCCCTGCAGAGAACAAGCCGCAGTATATTCATGTCACAGGTGAGTCACAGCTGTGGGGTCCAAGCTTGGTATCTTCACGTGGCTCTCAGAGTGACTCTGTAAGGGTCCAGTTCACCAGGGAATATCGTTACAGATCAGACCAAACCCCCACAAAAAATGTCAAGGAAGTAGCCTAGACTCTAGATGAAGGAACTGAGGGCATTCTGGCTGAGTTTGCAGATGATACAAAATATCGGTGGAGGGACAGGTAACATTGAGGATGCAGGGAGGCTGCAGAAGGATTTGGACAGGTTCGGAGAGTGGGCAAAGAAGTGGCAGATGCACTTTGGTAGGAAGAATAGACACATGGATTATTTTCTAAATTAGGAGAAAATTCAGAAGTCTGAAGTGCAAAGAGACTTGGGAGTTGTAGCCCAATATTCTCTCAAGGGAAACTTGCAGGTTGAGCCAGTAGTTAGGAAGGCAAATGCAATGATGGCATTTAGTTTGAGAGGACTTGAATATAAAAGCAGGGATGTACTTGTGAGGCTCTATAAGGCTCTGGTCCACATTTGGAATATTGTGCACAGCTTTGGGCCCCATATCTCAGGAAGGGTGTGTTGGCCCTGGAGCATGTTCAGAGGAGGTTCATGAGATGGTCCTAGGAACGAAAAGCTTAAGATATGAGGAATGTTTGAGGACTCTGGGTTTATACTCGATGGATGAGGAGGGATCTAACTGAAACATACAGAATACTGAATGGCCTGGACAGAGTGGATGTTGGGAAGATGTTTCCATTGACTAGGAGAGACTAGGACCTGAGGGCACAGCTTTAGAGTAAAGAACAATTGAGATAAGGAGAAACTTCTTCAGCCCGAGAATGGTGAATCTATGGAATTCATTGCCACAGAGGGCTATGGGGGTCAGGTCATTGAATATAGTTAAGACTGAGATAGATAGGTTCTTGATTGCCAAGGGAATCGAGGGTTACGGGGAGAAAGTAGGAGAATGAGGTTGAAAAACTTATCACCCAGGATTGAATGGTGGAGCAGGCTCGATGGGCCGAATGACCTAATTTCTGCTCCTGTATCTTATGGTCTATCATTTATTTAAAGGCAAGAGTAAGGAGCTGTATTCCAGATGTGATTCGATTGGTCAAACTACTAGGCTTTAAGCAAAGCCCACTTTATTCTGACACCACAGTTAAAATACAAGCACACAAAAAAGAAGAGTTAGCATAACTTTACCTCTATCGGGACACTTAACAAAATAACATCTCATTTAACTGCTGCTTATCACCTGTTCCAATAGAGTAGCATCCCATAAACACAATCTTGGCAGAGGCAAATTCAGCAAAACAGATTTCCTTCACTTGCTGTCTCCAGTCCAGGAGAAGAAACACTGACAAATCTAGCAGCAGAGAGAGAGCTGAAGCTTTTTGCAACAGCAGAGCGAGACAACTGTATCTAGCAGCTTCAATTCCAAAAACCCCAACTTCACCACTGAAAGCAAGACTAAAGCCCTGGCTCTGTGTGAGCCTGACTCCACCCAATCATGCTTTTCTTTGGTCGAATCTTTTTTAAAAACCGCAAAGTTGTTGTTTTGCTTTGCGTGGAGCAGACATCGAAAGCACCATTTTCCCACCCTCTGTTCAAGAAAGCCAGGACAGAACAAATCCCACTTCAAGTCCAATTCCATCACAGTCTGTTCTCTTGCCCGTCTCGAGGCTCTCCTCCTGTCACTCACATACACAAGCTGCATCCTCTCAGTATTTACTGTTCTCCATTGGGTATTTGCAGAATTGAAGAGCTTTATTCCATCAAAAGTAACATTTTTTTTTCGTAATCCTCTGTTTGTTTCTCCTCCCGGTTATACTCTCCTTTCTTTGTCTCCAGCTGAGAGCATTGATCCCACTGTCCCTGACGTAGCGCTGAAATTATTACGGTGCAGGGAGAGGCCAATCAGCCCTTCGCGCTTGCACTGTCTTCCCCACAGTTCTGTGTTGAAACCCTACACACTGGATGATTATTTAAAGAGAAAGATTACCTTCTTTCCTGTAATGGGGCACGCAGAGCCATGTGCAGTACTGCAACTGAGTGCTAACCAGCATCTTCTATAAGTTCATTGTCACCTCCCTGCTGTCCCCATTAATGAAGCCTTGAATACTGTATACTTTATTAACTGCTTTCTCGGTCTGTCCTGTGAGGTATGCACATGGCTTCCCTGCTCCTGCACACCATTTAACATTGTACTCTTCATTTTGTACTCCTCTCCATCAACGTTGCACCAAAAGGGATCACCTCTCTCCATTGGACCTCACCTGGAATACTCCATCAACATTTCAATGTCCTTTTGAGGTTCTCTAACTGTCCTCTTCACAGTTTGTCATTCTCCCTCACTTTGAGTCATCTGTAAACTACGAAATTGTCCCCTGTCTGAAACCATAAGACGGTGGTGCAGATTAGGCCATTCGGCCCATCAAGTCTGCTCTGCCATTTGATCATGGCTGATGTGTTTCTCAACCCTACTGTCCTGCCTTCTCCCTGGAGCCATTGACCCCCCTTAGTGATCAAGAACCTGTCTATCTCGGCCTTCAATACGCTCAGTGACGAGGCCTCCTTAGGCTTCCGTAGCAGGGAGTCCCACAGATACGCCACCCTCAGACTAAAGAAAGTTCCTCCTCAGCCCCATTCTAAACGGTCATCCCTTCACTCTGAGGCTACCAAGATCTGAATCAACAATGTGTCCGCTCAAGCTCCTTGAAAGTGGAGTCGCAGGTAGATAGGATAGTGAAGGCGGCGTTTGGTATGCTTTCCTTTATTGGTCATAGTATCGAGTACAGGAGTTGGGAGGTCATGTTGCGGCTGTACAGGACATTGGTTAGGCCACTGTTGGAATATTGTGTGCAATTCTGGTCTCCTTCCTATCGGAAAGATGTTGTGAAACTTGAAAGGGTTCAGAAAAGATTTACAAGGATGTTGCCAGGGTTGGAGGGTTTGAGTTATAGGGAGAGGCTGAACAGGCTGGGGCTGTTTTCCCTGGAGCATCGGAGGCTAAGGGGTGACCTTATAGACGTTTATAAAATCATGAGGTGCATGGATAAGATAAATAGGCAAAGTCTTTTCCCTGGGGTCGGGGAGTCCAGAACTAGAGGGCATAGGTATAGGGTGAGAGGGGAAAGATATAAAAGAGACCTAAGGGGCAACCTTTTCACACAGAGGATGGTACGTGTATGGAATGAGCTGCCAGAGGAAGTGGTGGAGGCTGCAACACTTAAAAGGCATCTGGATGGGTATGTGAATAGGAAGGGTTTAGAGGGATATGGGCCAAGCGCTGGCAAATTGGATTAGATTAGGTTGGGATATCTGGTCGGCATGGAAGAGTTGGTCCGAAAGGTCTGTTTCTCTCCTGTGTGTCTCTGTACATTGGAATAGTCTGGTTGCCAGAGTGACCAGGATTTCTGCTTGCATTTACCTTTGTTTTAAAACTTTTCTCTCTGCCACAGGTTTGGTTTTGTCCAAGACAAATAGGCATGGATAAGATAAATAGGCAAAGTCTTTTCCCTGGGGTCGGGGAGTCCAGAACTAAAGGGCATAGGTTTAGGGTGAGAGGGGAAAGATATAAAAGAGACCTAAGGGGCAACCTTTTCACACAGAGGATGGTACGTGTATTGAATGAGCTGCCAGAGGAAGTGGTGGAGGCTGGTACAATTGCAACATTTAAAAGGCAAGGGATGGGCCTATGAATAGGAAGGGTTTGGAGGGACATGGGCCAAGCGCTGGCGAATGGCACTAGATTGGGTTGAGATATCTGGTCAGTTGGACGATAGGACCGAAGGGTCTGTTTCCATGCTGCACGTCTCTATGACTCACGTCTGCTGTTTGAGAGAAAATGGGGGCAGAGCTTGAGGGCTCATAATGTTACAAATTCCCAAAGAAAGCTGTAGTAGAGATTTGTTCACTGTGTCAGGGTGAAGGTGTAGGCAGTAATTTCTCCCTGGCGTGGCGATGTCGCGGTCGGCACAGCCAGCCTGTTCATGCCTTCTCACTGGGTTTCTCTGCTTGTCCCAGGTACAGTCTTCCTTCAGTTGCCGTACTCGAAACGCAAGTTCCCAAGCGGCCAACAGAGACGGCGAAGGAACTCCACTAGCTCCAGCACCCAGAGCCTCTTCGGTGAGGAGAGAATCGGCTACAACTGGGCCTACAACACCATGCTCACCAAAACCTGGCGATCCAGTGCCACTGGCGATGAGAAATTCGCCGATCGGCTGCTGAAGGACTTTAGCGACTTCTGCTCCAACAAGGACAACCGTCTGGTCAGCTTCTGGGAGAGCTGCCTGGAGAAGATGCACTCCAGTGCACCCTGAGAAGGGGAGAGCCGGAATACACCAGCTGGGAATGCCCGGGAATCCTGGGATATCCAGCTGGCACCACTTCCGCTTACCCATCACCCGTTGGAATACATTCAGCAAACCAGTGAAAAGCAGCGACAGCTTTGAAAGGAATCATTGGAGAAATTCCGAGAGGAAGGAGCTGCGACTCCTCCGCTATCCGGTCAAATCTCTGGGTGAACAAACTGCTCTCTCAAAACGACACAGCCTGCTTGCTCTGCTCTGGCCTCATTTCCAAGCTTGGTTGCAGAAGCTCATTAAAACAACAGCTCGCTGCACTGCCTTCTGCAGTCGACTGTGCTGAGAGGTCGTGCTTGGATAATGACACACTTGGCACTCTGAATCGAGTGTTTGTTGAAGCTGTTGTATGCGGAATATTTTCCGTTTGCAAGAAAACTGAAGCAATGGCACAATGCATCATGGGAAGGCGGATGTTCCAATGGGATTTGGAAATGGGAACTTGGCCAAACGTGGTCTTGTATAAACTTGCCTGGGGTTGGTGTTGAACGGCACAGTGCTGACCATGAGGACTATAGACAGTGACCACCCTCTGAATTGTGACGCGGCTCCAGAACGTGACCCCTTCAGGCACTTGTACACACTGCCGACCAGAATCACAAGCTCTTTCCTTCAGTGTCTCCTCTGAGTGTTTTGTTTGTATTTCCCACTGTTTTGGCCTCCCTTTTAAGCACACCCAACCCTGGGGCGTGTATTCGTCATTAGTTTGGAATCGGCTTCAGGAAGGACAAGAATCCTCTGAGGATTCTGCCGCGGGAGAGGAAGGGAGGATCCAGAGATGAGGTTAATTGAATCTCCGTCACTTTGATTAAACGGGCCCTAAAAATGAACACTCAAGTTTCAGTCTGTTTATATAATTTGTCCGATGTTTGTCTGCATTCCTCGGTCATCGGGGTTACGTGAACAGGTGGGTAAGGCACAGAAACCATGCACTGGTGTCCATGGCCTGGTCCTGAGTGTATGACACCACTCCAACCCTGCACAGAGAACCCCTTGACAGTGGTAGACCCCATCACTGCCACAGGGCTCACTTCATGCATCTTGGAGACATTGTTTTGTAGAGACCGTGTCGTCAGTAAGTGGATAATGCCCAAGTGTTGGGGGTAGACCTGACTCAATATTTATTCATCGTGTTTTCCACATTAACTGGCAGAGTATCTCATTGCAATCCCTGAACCCAGAGGTTATGGAAGGTTGTAACGACGATGCAATCCTTGTTGATTCCTCTTGTCTAGGCAGTAACTGAGGTGTGAGCACCAGAGTGCCCACTTGGTGAGTGACTGATTAGCTGTTGATCAGTGTGAATTAGGCCATGGTCTCCAGTCAGAGTGGTCCTGACCTTATCAGTGCACTTCACCGATGGATCTAAAATGAAGCAAACACCAAGGTCACATCCTGAGCTTGATCTTCAAAATTTTATATTTGCGAATAAAAGAAAAACCAAAAAAAAAACAAACCTTCATTTGTCCAATTTTTGTAATTCTATCTCGAACAATTGAGTTGAACAATTGAATGACCACAAAAGATTTTGCAAATCTAACAAGTACACTGTCAATCTCCATAAGACCAGAAGATACAGGAGCAGAACGTGCACATACACACACATGCACACACACTCAGACACACACACGTGCACTCACACACGTGCACAGACAGGCACAGTGCATTGAGTACAGGAGTTGGGAGGTCATGTTGCAGCTGTACAGGACATTGGTTAGGCCACTGTTGGAATATTGTCTGCAATTCTGGTCTCCTTCCTATTGGAAGGATGTTGTGAAAAAAAATTTAAGAGGATGTTTCCAGGTTTGGAGGGTTTGAGCTATACGGAGAGGCTGAACAGGCTGGGGCTGTTTTCCCTGGAGTGTAGGAGGCTGAGGGGTGACCTTATAGAAGTTTACAAAATTATGAGGGGCATGGATAGGATAAATAGACAAAGTCTTTTCCCTGGGGTCGGGGAGTCCAGAACTGGAGGGCATAGGTTTAGGGTGAGAGGGCAAAGATATTAAAGAGACCTAAGGGGCAACTTTTTCACACAGAGGGTGGTACATATATAGAATGAGCTGCCAGAGGATGTGGTGGAGTCTGGTACAATTGTAACATTTAAGAGGCATTTGGATGGGTATATGAATAGGAAGGGTTTGGAGGGATATGGGCCGGGTGCTGGCAGGTGGGACTAGATTGGGTTGGGATATCTGGTCGGCATGGACGGGTTGGACCGAAGGGTCTGTTTCCATGCTGTACATCTCTATGTTTGGGGACTTGTCTACTGAGGTAGTTTGGGCTGAGGTTAGAAACAGGAAAGGAGAGGTCACCCTGTTGGGAGTTTTCTATAGGCCTCCAAATAGTTCCAGAGATGTAGAGGAAAGGATAGCAAAGATGATTCTCAGTAGGTTAGTTGACATGGGGGACTTTAACTTTCCAAATATTGACTAGGAATACTATAGTTCAAGTACTTCAGATGGGTCAGTTTTTGTCCAGTGTGTGCAGGATGGTTTCCTGACACAGTATGTAGACAAGCCAACAAGGGGCGAGGACACATTGGATTTGGTACTGGGTAATGACCCCGGCAAGGTGTCAGATTTGGAATAAGGTGAGCACTTTGGTGATAGTGACCATAATTCGGTTATGTTTACTTTCGCAATGGAAAGGGATAGGAATATACCGCAGGGCAAGAGCTATAGCTGGGGGAAAGGCAATTACAATGCGATTAGGCAAGATTTAAGATGCATCGGATGGGGAAGGAAACTGCAGGGGATGGGCACAACTGAAATGTGGAGCTTGTTCAAGAGACAGCTACTGCGGGTCCTTGATAAGTATGTACCTGTCAGACAGGGAGGAAGTTGTTGAGCGAGGGAGCCATGGTTTACTAAAGAAGTTGAATGTCTTGTCAAGAGGAAGAAGGAGGCTTCTGTTAAGATGAAATATGAAGGCTCAGTTAGAGCGCTTGAGAGATACAGGTTAGCCAGGAAGGACCTAAAGAGAGAGTTAAGGAGACCCAGGAGGGGACATGAGAAATCATTAGCAGATAGGATCAAGGAAAACCCTTTCTATAGGTATATCAGGAATAAAGGAGTGGCTCAAGAAAGATTAGGGCCTATCAAGGACAGTAGTGGGAAGCTGTGCGTGGAGTCAGAGGAAATAGGGGGAGCGCTAAATATTTTTCATTCACACTGGAAAAAAGACAATGTTGTCAAGGAGAATACTGAGATACAGGCTACTAGACTGGACGGGAATGAGGTTCATAAGGAGGAGGTGTTAGCAATTCTGGAAAGTGTGAAAATAGATAAGTCCCCTGGGCCGGACGGGATTTATCCTGGGATTCTCTGGGAAGCCTGGGAGGAGATTGCAGAGCTTTTGGCTTTGATCTTTGTGTCGTCATTGTCTACAGGAATAGTGCCAGAGACGAGGATAGGATATATTACTCTCTTGTTTAAGAAGGGGAGTAGAGACAATCCTGGAAGTTATAGACCAGTCAGCCTTACTGCAACTGTGTGTAAAGTGTTGGAAAGGATTATAAGAGATAGGATTAATAATCATCTAGGGAGGAATAAGTTGATTAGGGATAGTCAACACAGTTTTGTGAAGGGTAGGCTGTGCCTCACAAACCTTATTGAGTTCTTTGAGATGGTGACCATATAGGTGGATGAGGGTAAAGCAGTTGATCTGGTGTATATGGATTTCAGTAAGACATTTCATAAGGTTCCCCACAGTAGGCTATTGCACAAAATATAGAGGCTTGGGATTGAGTGTGATTTAGCAGTTTGGATCAGAAATTGGCTAGCTGATAGAAGGTGGTGATTGATAGGAAATCCTGGAGTTTAGTTACTAGTGGGGTACCACAAGGATTTGTTTTGGGACCACTGTAATTTGTCATTTTTATGAATGACCTAGATGAGGGCATAGAAGGATGGGTTAGTAAATCTGCTGATGACGCTAAGGTTGGTGGAGTTGTGGACAGTGTGGAAGAATGTTGCAGGTTACAGAGGGACATATATAAGCTGCAGAGCTGGGCTGAGAGGTGGCAAATGGAGTTTAATGCGGAAAAGTGTGAGGTGATCCATTTTGGAAGGAGTAACAGGAATACAGAGTACTGGGCTAATGGTAAGATTCTTAGTAGTGTAGACGAGCAGAGTGATCTCAGTGTCCACGTACATAGATCCCTGAAAGTTGCCACCCAAGTTGATAGGATTGTTAAGAAGGCATACGGTATGTTAGCATGTATTGGTAGAGCGATTGAATTTCGGAACCATAAGGTCATGCTGCAGCTGTATAAAACTCTGGTGCAGCCGCCCTTGAAGTATTGCGTACAGTTCTAGTCACCATATTATAGGAATGATGTGGAAACTTTGGAAAGGGTGCAGAGGAGATTTACCAGGATGTTGCCTGGTATGGAGGGAAGGTCTTACGAGGAAAGGCTGAGGGACTTGAGGCTGTTTTTGTTAGAAGAAGGTTGAGAGGTGACTTAATAGAGACATATAAGATAATCCGAGGGTTAGATAGGGTGAACAGGGAGAGCCTTTTTCCAAGTATGGTGACTGCGAGCATGAGGGGGCATAGCTTTAAATTGAGGGGTGATAGATATAGGACAGATGCCAGAGGTGTTTCTTTACTCAGAGAGTAGTAAGGGCATTTAAATAGTCATTGGATAAACATATGAATGATAATGAAATAGTGTAGGTTAGATAGGCTTCAGATTGGTTTCACAGGGTGGTGCAACATCGAGGGCCGAAGGGCCTGTACTGCACTGGAATATTCTATGTTTAATTTCAGGAGAAGGATCAGCTTTGATGAGAATCAGCCTGAATGTTTATGTGGTGTCAAGACTCTGATTGAAATCAAGCCCCACTCTTCCACAAATGACCAAGTTACTCACTGGGATGGTTAGTGTGTCTGACTGTGACCACTCATGATAAAAGAAACTTACTACAGGTTTTATTAATAAACAAGATACTGAAAACTTACTTCTCATGTGCAAACGTATCCTTTAACCAGTGAGAAAATTATTAACTTGCAACCTTAAACTATACTCCGTTTAAATCGAAACACACACACACATTCACAAAGAGGACCGACAGGAATAAAAAAGACAGATGCTGGAGATTAGCGTGGTGCTGGAAAAGCACAGCCTGTCAGGCAGCATTCGAGGAGCAGGACAATCGGGCAAAAGCCCTTCATCAGGAATTTTAAAAAGTGCCCCAAGGGAAAATGAGGTGCCTTTTTCAAATTCCTTTTTTGGTAGTTCTACACCATGGTGATCCTGAATTTGATGGCTGGTCAGTTTGACCTAGGTATTTGTTTGAGTTCATAATTCTCCTGCTTTGGTGGGCTGAGTGCGACAGTCTCTCAAATCTGTGACAAACATTCACTGTAAGACCAATCGGAAAAGTTGTTGCTGGGCAGTTTTTGTTTTGAAATCCAAAGGCGCCTGAGGACAGCTTGTTCAAAACAAACCTCTCAACAACATTTCATGCCCTTGTGTAATCAATGAGTGAACAGCACACAATTCCTGTTTTGCATAAAAAAAGACCAGATCTTTTTCTGCAACACAGCAGCGCAAATTTCCATTTTCTGTTTTTATATTTCAACTAAAATGTGTGTGGTATACAGGCACGTGGGGATATAACTGCAGACTGGTTGGCTAAGATTTGACTCCTCATGACGTGACTATAAATGGGCTGGTTCAATCCAAGCAGAAAATACACTGCGCTAAAACCAGCTCCAGTGTGCAGTCCAAATCAGAGACAAAGTCTGATGCAAGAGAAAGACTATATCAATCTCCAATAACTGTTCAGTCCATCACCCTTATGACTAGGGCAGAAAAGGCAGGTTCTGTGGAAGATCAGCTCAAACTATCTTGTGATGAGGTTAAAATGGGGCATAGAGTGTTAGACTGTGTAGTGCGGACAATTATGTAGAACTCTGAAAATTCATCTTTACTTCAAATGTGCAAAGTTTGGGGTGGCACAGTGGTTAGCACTGCTGCCTCACAGTGCCAAGAACTCAGGTTCAGTTTCAGCCTCGGGAGACTGTCTGTATGGAGTTTACACCTTCTCCCTGTGTCTGTATGGGTTTCACCCCAGTGCTCTGGTTTCCTCCTACAATGTGAAGGTGTGAAGATTAGGTGGACTGGCTGCAGGGTGGGTCTGGCTAGGATGGTTGTCAGAGGGTTGGGCTGAATGGTCTGCTCCCACACTGTAGGGATTCTAAGTTTGACTTTAATAGTTCTTTTTACATTCATAACCAGATGTTCCACTGGTTGCTCCATAGGAACAGGAGGAGGCCATTCAGCCCCTCGAGCCTGTTCTGCCATTCAATAGGAACAGAGCTGACCTGACATTTTTTGCATCCATTTTCCTGCCCTTTCCCCCTCACCCTCGATTTCCCCACTCATCAATAATCTACCTACCTCAGCTTTACATATACACAAGGAGCTGAAAATGTGTTGCTGGAAAAGCGCAGCAGGTCAGGCAGCATCCAAGGAGCAGGAGAATCGACGGTTCGGGCATGAGCCCTTCTTCAGGAATGCAATAGTCCCTGCAAAAAGATAGTCCCTCTCTCACTGCACACCCCAGGTCATCTCCTCTGCCCAGAGCATTCCTGAAGAAGGGCTCATGCCCGAAACGTCGATTCTCCTGCTCCTTGGATGCTGCCTGACCTGCTGCGCTTTTCCAGCAACACATTTTTCAGCTCTGACCTCCAGCATCTGCAGTCCTCACTTTCTCCTCGTAGATATACACAAGGACTCAACATCCCCACTCCCCATTGAATCTCTGCCCTAAACTTATTCAATGTTGTTGCCTCCAGCAACTGAGGGAAGCGAACCCCATGGGCTGCTGACCCTCAGAGAGGGAAAAAAATATATACTCACATCCCAATCTTAGAATGGAGCCCACATTTTAGTCTCTCCCATAACGGGCTGCATCCCCTGTCATAGAATCCCTACAGAATGGAAACAGGCCCTTCAGCCCACACCGTCCATCCCTGGACACTACAGGCAATTTAGCATGGCCAAGCCTGTATATCTTTGGGATGTGGGAGGAATCCAGACCACCCAGAGGAAACAGGGAGAATGTGCAAACTCCAAACCGATAGTTGCCCAACGCTGGGATTGAACCTAGGTCCCTGGTGTTGTGAGGTAGCAATGCTAACCACTGTGCCATGTTCCCATGTCCCAGCAAGTTCTCTTGTTTCTTGAACCAAGTCAAATTCTTTCAATCATCTGAACCTGAGGGGCAGCAGAGTGGTGAGCACTGCTGCTTCACAGCACTAGGAACCCAGGTTCAATTCCCACCCCGGGTAACTGTCTGTGTGGAGTTTGCACATTCTCCCCTGTGTCTGCGTGGGTTTCCTCTGGTTGCTCCGGTTTCCTCCCACAGTCCAAAGATGTGCTGGCCAGGTGAATTGGCCATGCTAAATTGCCCGTAGTGTTAGCTAAAGGGTAAATGTAGGGGTATGGGTCTGGGTGGGTTGTGCTTCGGAGGGTCGGTGTGGACCTGTTGGGCTGAAAGGCCTGTTTCCGCACTGTAGGGAATCTAATCTAATTTATTCATAGCCTTAATATGTTTTAGATGAAAATGATGAATATAGTCAGACCCAATGGTGTATAAATATTCAGCATTGGGCACTGTACTCAAGAAAACAATAAAATAATGTTAACAAGCCATAAGTCACTGTCATATTGTTAGAGCCAAATTCAGCTGGTATTCAAAAGGTTATCGGGGAACATTTCTGTCTTGATTCTTGATTCCCGTGTCACCATAATAAGCAATACAGAGGCAGAGCTGCTGCTTTATGTGGAAAAGGTCAGTTAGAAAATCATTGTAGGGCCCAGAAAAAGGATGCAGTCAGCTTATGGCTGATCTGATTACCCCACATTCCCACAAAATTATTTCACCCCCTTGTTTACAAAGAATCTACCTGCCAGCATCTTTAAAATATTCAAATACTCTGCTTCCTTGGATTGCTAGGAGTCCCAAAGATTCACCACAATCTGTGAGAAAATGATTCTTCTCAGCTCTGTTTTAGGATTGGGGTTTTGTTGTCATGTTTACTCAAGTCCAGAGGAACCTCAGTTATTTGAAGGATACAGGCAGGGAGTATTTCATTTGGTTCATCAAATACCGGATAATCAATGCCAAATAACATAGTTAGCCTCGCACGGGGACCTTGTAATCCTGATCGGATAATCTGAAATTCAGTTAATCGAATGCCGGATGATCGAGGTTCCTGTCTACAGGAATACAGTGAAATGTGTACAATGTTACTGCCACACTAGGCACCATCTTAGGTACAAAGCACAAGCTTTAGCTGCGAAAATAGATTAGGTACAAAATAGAGAAATAAAGAGAAAAACTAAAAGTTCTACATTTCAGTTCTTTGTGGTATAATTAGGAAGGTAAAGAAACAAAGTTAGAAGATAAATGTTACAGTCCTTCTATAGCCCGTCATCTCCCCACACTGTGGTCTCAGTCTCCCAACATGCTACCTGAGTTCACCAAAATAAGACTTCCTTTCCATATCCACCCTGCCAAGACCCACAGGATCCTCTCTGTCTCAGTCAATTTATATACATGATTTGCATGTGAACATAAGAGGTTTGGTCAGGAGACGACACCAAAATCGGAGGTGTAGTGGACAGCGAAGAAGGTTACCTCAGAGTGCAACGGGATCTTGATCAGATGGGCCAATGAGTGGTGGATTTAGATAAATGTGAGGTGCTGCATTTTGGAAAGGCAAATCAGGTCAGGACTTATACACTTGATGGGAAGGTCCTGGGGAGTGTTGCTGAGCAAAGAGACCTCATAGCTCCTTGAAAGTGGAGTCGCAGGTAGATAGGATAGTGAAGGCGGTGTTTGGTATGCTTGCCTTTATTGGTCAGAGCATTGAGTATAGGAGTTAGGAGGTCATGTTGCGGCTGTACAGGACATTGGTTAGGCCACTGTTGGAATATTGTGTGCAATTCTAGTTTCCCTCCTATAGGAAGAATGTTGTTAAATACCTTTGATCCCAACATCCAAGTCCTTTATATTAATTGTGAGGGGTTGGGGTCCCCTGACCTGAAGCACAGCGCTCAGTAGGTCTCACCAATCTGAAAAAGACCCATTTATGCCCATCCACTCTAATGGGACCTCATCCAAATCTAGAGATTTTTGCATTCTTTTTTTCTACGGGGACGTGGGCATCGCTGACTAGATCAGCATTCATTGTCCATCCCTAGTTGCCCTCGAGAAGCTGGTGGTGAGCTGCCTTCCTGAACCACTGCAGTCCATGTGCTGAAGGATGTCCCACAATGCCCTTGGGGAGGGAATTCTGGGATTTGGACCCAGCGACAGTGAAGGAACTGAGATAGATTTCCAAGGCAGGATGGGGAGTGACTCGGAGGGGAACTTGTGTTCCCATGTACCTGCTGGCCTTGTCCTTCTAGTTGGAAGTTGGTTTGGAAGATGCTGCCTGAGGATCTTTGATGAATGTCTGAAATGCATCTTGGAGACAGTACACACTGCTGCTACTGAGCATCGGTGGTGGAGGGAGTGGGTGCTTGAGGATGTGGTGTCAATCAAGGAGCTGGTTTGTCCTGGATGGTGTGAAATCTCTTGAGTGTTGTTGGAGCAGCCCCCAGCTCAGCAAATGGGGAGTATTGCACCACACTCGTGACTTGTGCCTTGGACATGGTGGACCAGGCTTTGAGGAGTCAGGAGGTGAGTTACTCACTGCAGTATTTCTAGTTTCTGAGTTATATTTGTAACCACTGCACTTATATTTGTCATATAATCTCTTTCAATTTCTGGTTACTGATAACCTCAGGATATCGATAAATTAGGCAGGTCAATTCTCTCATGAGCTCGCCTTGTTAAGGCCCTAGAATGAAGTCCCTCATGAGCTGGACACTTGCCGAACACACAGAACTCCAACAAATTGCTAAGATTCACTTCATCGATGATTGTAATCCTCTTGTGTTCCTCCCTCACCTCTATTTCTGGATTTGCAGCTATTTCTGGGCAGTCACATCCACTATAGTGAATACTAATGTGAAATACTTGATTAGATTAGATTCCTTACAGTGTGGAAACAGGCCCTTCGGCCCAACCAGTCCACACCAACTCTCTGAAGAGTAACCCACCCAGAACCATTTCCCTCCTAACACTAGGACTATGGGCAATTTAGCATGGCCAATTCACCTGAGCTGCACATCTTTGTGATTGTGGGAGGAAACCGGAGCAAACTCCACACAGACAGTCACCCGAGGCTGGAATTGAACCTGGGACCCTGGTGCTGTGAGGCAGCAGTGCTCACCACTGTGCCACCCTAATTTGTCCCCTATCTTCTTTTCATTTCCCATTCCCCAGACTCACTTTCTATGTATAATCATACAACACGGAAACAGACCCTTCGGTCCAACCCGTCCATGCCGACCAGATATCCTAACCCAATCTAGTCCCATTTGCCAGCACCTGGCCCATATCCCTCCAAACCCTTCCTATTCATATACCCATCCAGATGCCTTTTAAATGTTGTAATTGTACCAGCCTCCACCACTTCCTCTGGCAGCTCATTCCATACACGTACCACCCTCTGCGTGAAAAAGTTGCCCCTTAGGTCCCTTTTATATCCTTCCCCTCTCACCCTAAACCTATGCCCTCTAGTTCTGGACTCCCCTACCGTGGGAAAAAGACTTTGTCTATTTATCCTCTCCATGCCCCTCATGATTTTATAAACCTCTATAAGGTCACCCCTCAGCCTCCGACGCTCCAGGGAAAACAGCCCCAGCCTGTTCAGCCTCTCCCTGTAGCTCAAATCCTCCAACCTTGGCAACATCCTTGTAAATCTTTATAACCAACATCTTTATAACCAATTGTCATTGTGTTCACTGTTTTCTCTTTAAAATATCTGTTGAAACACTCATTATCTGTTTTTTATATTATCTCATGACCTATCCTCACTCCAATCTGTCAATCCACTCCAGCTGGTTCTATTCTCCTTTCCTCATCTTTCCTCTTATTTAAGTTTAAGATACTAATCTCAGGTGCACTTTCCTCTCCCTCAAACATCCTAGAACAAGTTCAGCATTATAGTATAAAGGTAAAGTTGCCTTTGTACTACCCCACTAAATACACCCAGGTACCTCACCCATGAGATAGAGGCTAACGTTCTGCACTGTCCTATTAAATATTGCCTGGCAGCAACAGCATTACAGGGTACAAGACAAGATGCAGAGTAAAGCTGCCGCTAATATGTCCCTTCAAATATGCCAGGGGTTTGGTTTAGCTGGAGGCTACCGTGTCCTCAACACTTTCCCATCATACATTGCCAGCTCAGGTAAGTATGGTGTTCGAAAATGAAGTCCTATACACAGTTCAATCAAGCTTTCTCAGTGTTGGAGTCAGATACAGAGTAAAGCTTTCTCTACACTTTCCCCATCAAACATGGAATGTAGTACAGAATTAAGCTCCCTCTACACTGTCCCCAATAAACACTCCCTGGAAATGTACAGCGCAGGGTTAGATAAAGAGTAAAACTCCCTCTACACTGTCCCCATCAAATACTCCCTGGATGGGTACAACATGGGGTTCAATACAGAGTAAAGCTCCCTCTACAATGTCCTCATCAAATACTCCCCTGGATGGGTACAACATGGGGTTTAATACAGAGTAAAGCTCCCTCTACAATGTCCCTGTTAAATACTCCCTTGTTGGGTACAACATGGGGTTTGAAACGGAGTAAAGCTCCCTCTATAATGTCCCTGTCAAACACTCCCTGGATGGGTACAACATGGGGTTTAATACAAAGTAAAGCTCCCTCTACAATGTCCCTGTCAAACACTCCCTGGATGAGTACAACATGGGGTTTAATACAGTATAAGACCTGAATCCTCTACATTCTGTCATCATATTTCCAGGACAGGTTCAGTCCCAGTAAACACTCTCAGATCAGATACAGCATCAGATTGTTACATCCCTTGTTATATTATAACGGCCCTTCTACAATCAGATATCAAATATTCCCATTGCAGGCACAGAGCAACTTTTAGAGACAGACAAGGGAAGGGAATACATGATGGATGATCTAATCCTGGGAAGCACCATAGACCACAGGGAACTTGGTGCGCAGGTACACTGATCTCTTAAGGTTATCAGAACTGGGAGATAAAGTGGTGAAGAAATCACATATGGGACACTTACCTTTATTAGCCGAGGTACAGAGATTAAGAGCAGGGAGGTGATCCTGTGAACTGTATAACACATGGCTCAGTCCACAGCTGGAGTATTGTGTGATGTTCTGGAGTCCACATTATCAGAGGGATGTGATAGCACAGGAGGGGGTGCAGAGGGAGCTTTACCAGGATGTTGCCCTGGGCTGGAGAGTTTCAGTGATGGAGAGAGAGTGGTCAGACTGGGATTGTTTTCCTCAGAGCAGAGGAGATTGAGAGAGAAAATTATAAGGGATGTGGATATGGTAGACAGGAAGAAACTCTTGGTGGAGGGATCCGTGACCAAGGGGCATTGGTTTAGAGTAAGGGGTAAGAGGTTCAGAGGAGACGTGGAGAAGTCTTTTCACTCGGAGGGTGATGGGAATCTGGAACTCACGAGGAGAAAGTGGGGACGGCAGATTCTGAAGATCAGAGTCGAGTGTGCGGTGCTGGAAAAGCACGGGCGGGTAGGCTGCATCTGAGGAGTAGGAGCATTCCTGATGAAGGGCTTATGCTCGAAACGCCAACTCTCCTTCTCCTCAGATGCTGCCTGACCGGCTGTGCTTTTCCAGCACCGCACACTCGACTCTGGAACTCACTGTAAGGGTGATAAAGACAGTAACCCTCATCATATTTCAGAGGTATTTCGATGTGCATTTGCAATGCCAAGACATACAAGGCCATGTGGGCAGCACGGTGGCACAGTGGTTAGCACTCCTGCCTCGCAGCGCCAGAGACCCTGGTTCAATTCCCGCCTCAGGCGACTGACTGTGTGGAGTTTGCACGTTCTCCCCGTGTCTGTGTGGGTTTCCTCCAAGTGCTCTGGTTTCCTCCCACAGTCCAAAGATGTGCAGATTAGGTGAATTGGCCATGCTAAATTGCCCATAGTGTGTTAGGTAAGGGGTAAATGTAGGGGTATGGGCGGGTGGCGGGTCAATGTGGACTTGTTGGGCCGAAGGGCCTGTTTCCACACTGTAAGTAATCTAATGGTGCAAAATCCATTACAATAGTTAGGTGGTGGTTTTTGACCAGCAGAGGTGTATGGGCCAAATGACCTTTTCCTGTGATGTAGACCTCTGTGACTATACAGAAAAGATTTCTCTCTGTACTGTGCCATCAAACACTCCCAAGGGCTGACTACATCAGCAGTATGATACTGAAATTAGTTGTTGTGTTTAAGATGGTGTATCAATGATTTCTGTTGGATGACCCTGGTTGAGTTGCTGGTTGTTTTGAAGCAAGGATTGAGGGAGGTGCTGACCATAACAGTCTCTGCTTTGCTGCAGCTGCCAAATCAGAAAGGACTTTTTTTTCACCTTGAGCAGGGTGGGGTTGGTCTGAGTGGGGGGAGCTTGCTCAAGGTGGGGGGGTTGGTCTGAGTGGGGGGTCGTTTACTCTGGGTGGGGGGGTTGGTCTGAGTGGGGGAGGCTTGCTCTGGGTGGGGGAGGTTTGTCCTGGGTGAGGGGGGGTTTTGCTCTGAGTGGGGGGGGGGGTTTGCTCTGGGTGAGGGGGGGGTTTGCTCTGAGTGGGGGGGGGGGTTTTGTCTGGGTGGGGGGGGGTTGTTCTGGGTGGGGGGGTTGGTCTGAGTGGGGGGAGTTTTCTCTGAGTGGTAGTGGTAGTGGTAGTGGTGGGGGGGGGTTGGTCTGGGTGACCCAGGGTCAGGCTGAGGTTGGCCCAGTCCTCTGGAGAGTTTGGGGTGGGGTCTCTGCCCCCCTCCCTTTCCAAGGGGAAGTTGGGGGAGATGGTGAAGGCGCTGGGAAGGTGCAGGCTCCTGCCCGGTTTGGATTGAAGCCTCTCCCCCCTCCCCAGGCCGGAGCCCAGGCTCCCCCTCCCCTGGAGGCCCTCCGGCCCCTCCCTGACCCTCCCCTGGAGGATGGAGGGCGGTTGTACAGGCTCCGGGAGCCCGGCGACACGGCACAGACACGGGCAGGAGATCGGGGTCGCCGTCCGGGAGCTGCTCCAACTCCGGGAGTTCGGGAGAGCAACCTCCCTCCTGCAGGTAGGACCCTCCCTCACACTCACCTACCCTCAACCAAACTCACCCTCAACTACCCTCACCTTCACCCTCAACTACCCTCACACTCATCCTCAATTACCCTCACACTCACCCTCAACTACCCTCACACTCATCCTCAACTACCCTCACTCACCCACCCTCACACACCCTCACACTCTCCCTCACTGACCCCCACTCACCCTCACTCACCCTTATTCACCCTCACCTACCCTCACTCACCCACCTACCCTCAGTCACTCACCTACCCTCACTCACTCTCACCTACCCCCACTCGCTCTCACTGACCTACACTGACCTCCTTCACCTGACCCCCCCACACACACACTGACTCCCTCCCTCCCCTCCACACTGACCCCCCCCACACACTGACTCCCTCCCTCCCCTCCACACTGACCCCCCCCACACACTGACCCCCCCACACACTGACCCCCCCCCACACACACTGACCCCCCCCCACACACTGACCCCCCCCCACACACTGACTCCCTCCCTCCCCTCCACACTGACCCCCCCCCCTCCACACTGACCCCCCCCCCCCCCCCCCGATCCTCCCTCACCTTCACTGACTCTCAGGACCCTCACTGACCCTGCCCTACCCTCACCCTTGCCTACCCTCCCTCACCCTCGCCTACCCTTCACCCTCCCCTCCCCTTCACCCCCCCCACCCTCAACCTCACCCCCCCTACCCTCACCCCCCCTACCCTCACCCCCCCTACCCTCACCCCCCCTACCCTCACCCACTCTCACCTACCCTCACTCATCCTCACTCACTCTCACCTACCCTCACTCATCCT
Source organism: Chiloscyllium punctatum (assembly GCF_047496795.1). NCBI lineage: Eukaryota > Metazoa > Chordata > Chondrichthyes > Orectolobiformes > Hemiscylliidae > Chiloscyllium > Chiloscyllium punctatum. Next base: position 48,650,416 of record NC_092755.1, on the reverse strand, counting down.
CACTCACTCTCACCTACCCTCACTCATCCTCACTCACTCTCACTGACCCTCACTCATCCTCACTCACTCTCACTGACCCTCAAGTCCCTCACTGGCCCTCAGGTCCCTCACTGACCCCCCCCTAACACTGACCCCCCCCTCACACTGACCCCCCCTCACACTGACCGACCCCCCCCCCCACACTGACCGACCCCCCCCCCACACTGACCGACCCCCCCCACACTGACCGACCCCCCCCTCCCCCCAGACCCCCCCACCCCTCCCAGACCCCCCCAGACTCCCCCCACCCCTCCCCCCACCCCCCAGACCCCCCCCCCCGACATCTGTTAGACCTGCCTCATTCTCAGCCCTTGTTAGCCCTCATTCCTAACAGTGAGAATTAATGTGCTCACTCTCCCCACAGAAACCTAATATAAACATGCGGTCAGGTCCAGGGGATGTGGTACCTCTTACCCGGCTGGTTTCTTCATAACGATTATTTCCCGGTGCTCACCCTTCTGCAGCCCTCATTTCCAGACATTTCTGATGGAGCTGCTGTGTGCTGGAACAGTCTCTGACTCGGGAACGGTGTGCGTTAGTTTGGCTAAATTGTCCATGAGCAATGAGGCTTGGAGGGATTTGGGCCAGGAGTAGGCATCTGGGACTAGTTTAGTTTGGGATTATGGTTGGCCTGAAAGGTCTGTTTCCGTGCTATATGACTTTGATAAGAATGGGAGAATTTCTGAGTTATAAAGAGACGAGCTGCAGCCTAGCAGCCGAACAAGCCTCCCCGGTTAAAAGACTCATTCTGAGGGATTACCACACACACAGCTTCTGATGTGATTTGTGCATGTTTTAACTTGAAGACAGATACAAAGTGTTTTTAATTTATACTTAATCCCCTTTACAAGGTCACCTCTTCGAAGACCTCTCATACACCAACATTTACTTTCACTCACCTCTTCCTTTTTACATACCGGTGAAAGATTTTAGAATCTGATTTTATATTTCTTGTCATTATACTCTCATTCTGTCTTTTCCCTCTTGATCATGTTACTTGTCATCTGTTAATTATTTTCAGAACCCTTCCAAAAGTCAGACTTTCTACCTTTCTTGGCAACATTGTAAGCTTTGTCTGTCAATCTGACACTCTCCTTAATTTCTGTCCATGAGACACATTTGTTTCAATTTTCCAGGAATGGTTTTATTCCTCGAGGCAAGCTTTGATATTTATGGAGAACTATGAATTATTTCATTGAATGACTGTCAAGTGTCATATTTGGTCCAACCCGTTCATGCCAACCAGATATCCCAACCCAATCCAGTCCCACCTGCCACCACCCGCGTATTGTTTAATCTAACTCCCTAACCTACCTCACTAATTGACCTCTTACAAACTCCAGAATTGTTTAAAAGACTATAGTTTTAAATATAATCACACATTAGTCTGAAACTTAATATGAAATTCCATCATGTTATAACCACTAACAGAGAGCCCTTCTGAATTGACTCTATCTCATTATAAAAGGTTGAATCTAACATAGCCTGTTCCCTCAATTTGAGGTAATTGTCTTAAAGACATCCCATGACCTTGTCCTCCAAACTGACTTTGCCAATTTGGATTGCACAGTTGAAATGAGGGTTAAAATTCCCTCTGTCCAACATTATGATCACTGTTAGGAGGCCCCTAAAAAAAAACATTTCCAATACTCTTTTCCCATAGAATCCCTATAGTGTGGAAACAGGCCCTTCGGCCCAACAAGTCCACACCAACCCTCCGAAGAGTATCCCATCCTGACCTATTCTCCTACTGAATGGACTCACAAACTCGTAATATTCGCCTGTACCTGTGTTTTTGTTTTCGCTGCTGTTTACCTATTATTTACTTAACTCTGGGATCTGCCTGTATTGCTGGCAAGACCAAGCTTTTCACTGTGCCTCGGTACACATGGCAATAAATTCAATTCAATTACCCCGTACTAACATGCCTAACCTACTCATCCCTGAACACTCTGGGCAATTTAGCATGGCCGATCCACCTGACCTGCACAGCTTTGGATTGTGGGAGGAAACCGGAGCACCCGGAGGAAACCCACGCAGACGCGGGGAGAACGTGCAAACTCCACACAGTTGCCCAAGGCTGGAATTGAACCCGGGTCCCTGGCACTGAGCCACCTTTCACAGTTCCTTCCATGTCCTCCATCCCAATTTCCTGGACTGAGACCCTGCTCCCCATGATCTTCACCCTTTGTTATTCTGGTGGTCCATTTGTCTGCTTCTGAAGGTCAGTTTCTCAGGGGTGTGTGACAGCATCTCTGAATGGGTTAAATTAAAGTCTGTTTTTCCAACTCATCACCACATTCTCAAGGGCAATAGATACCCGTGTCCTGTGAGTGAAGAGAAAAAAAGCATTATTTCCAATTTTGGTGACAACAAATCACACCCCAATAATTATATCCATTTACTTGTATTCGTTCTGTTAACCTAAGTTTGAAATGCTTTGTGTACTGATACAGATGACATGTTTAATTTTACTGTGTTACTTTTCCCTACTGTGACTTTAGTTAACAATACTCTAACATCATTATTAAACTCTCTATCCCTTTCCAATACAAGTTCCTCCAGTCTCTCCTCAGCACTCAATCCTATGGCCTGCAACCAGCCTCTGACCCTTCACGCCAGTGCCTGGGAGTTGAAGATTTTCAGGAACTGGACCCAGTAACTCCAGCTTTGATCTGGAACAGTGTAAGGGTGGCATGCTGGCAATTCTTCAGATCTCATTCAGTACTTCCCTCTGCTATTTCAACACTTCATTTCTGTTACTTCAGCACTAATGTTCTGAGGCTAGGGCGGCACGATGGCTCAGCGGTTAGCACTGCTGCCTCACAGCACCGGGGTCCTGGGTTCAATTCCAGCCTCGGGTGACTGTCTGTGTGGGTTTCCTCTCACGATCCAAAGATGTGTTGGTTAGGGTGAATTGGCCATGCTAAATTACCCATAGTGTTCTGGGATGTGCAGGTTAGGGTGAATTGACCATGCTAAATTACCCCATAGTGTTCAGGGATGTGTAGGTTAGGGTGAATTGACCATGCTAAATTACCCCCATAGTGCTCAGGGATGTGTAGGTTAGGGTGAATTGGCCATGCTAAATTACCCATAGTGTTCTGGGATATGTAGGTTAGGGTGAATTGACCATGCTAAATTACCCCCATAGTGCTCAGGGATGTGTAGGTTAGGGTGAATTGGCCATGCTACATTACCCATAGTGTTCAGGGATATGTAGGTTAGGGTGAATTGACCATGCTAAATTACCCCCATAGTGCTCAGGGATGTGTAGGTTAGGGTGAATTGGCCATGCTACATTACCCATAGTGTTCAGGGATGTGCAGGTTAGGTGCATTAGTCAGAGGTAAATATAGGGTATGGGGGAATAGGATTGGGTGGGTTACTCTTTAGAGGGTCATTATGGACTTGGGCCGAAGGTCCTGTTTCCACACTGTAGGATTCTATTAAAAAATCCTCAAGCCTTAGAATCCAGAAATAAATAAGGGGGGAAGCAGAATGCAACTGAAGTAAAGACTTGTTTAGTATTTACTCTTCAGGAATATTGCAGGTATTACCTTTGGAAGCAACTGTTGTCACTATAGAAAACTGTCAGCTGGGTCGTCTACAATCTGGTAACCACCTAGAATCTCATTTCAATGTGGATGGAGACCAGGAGACTGGGAATAACGTTCCTGCTCCTCTTTTATGTCTGCCTGAGGGAGTAGATTAGACTTGGTTTAACGTCTCTTTGAAAAGGTGTGCCTCTGACAATGTGGCCCTCCCTCAGTACTGCACTAGAGGATCACAGCTCCGAAGGAGGTCAGTCAGCGTATTGTATCTGCACCGATTGTCTGAGTGAGCACTTCACCAGCATCATTCTCTGTCTTCCCCCTTTCTTCAAATGCGTGTAATTCCCTTTTGAATTGTATAATTAAACCTGATTTAGGCAGGTTTCTTGCACATTGTAAAGGATAAACATGATTAACACTGTACTATCTATCCCGCAAGCTTGCAACGTAATCCCTCAACATTTTCCTTTTCATGTATAGATCACATTCCCTTTGGAAAGGTGCTGGATTGTAGAGCTATTACTGGATGTTATTTTTAAATGGTATGGGACGCTAGAGCAGGTGTGTACAATTTGGACAAACTGCCAAAACCTGACATCCAACAAGAACATCATTCCTGACGAAGGGCCTTTGCTCGAAACGTCGACTCCCCTGCTTCTCGGATGCTGCCTGACCTGCTGTGCTTTTCCAGCACCACGCTCTTGACTGTAATCTCCAGCATCTGCAGTACATACTTGTGCCGTACAATAACAAAGAGCAGAAACCCAGGGTATGATTTACCAGCAAAACCGTTTTCAGTGCAGGAAGGTACAAATGACAGCAGCCTCTGCGCATGAGCCGGCCCTCACCAAACATCTCCACACGATGAGACTGTACAAAAGGAGTGTGAGAATGAGAGAGTGAGAATTGTGACTGTTCCTGTCCCCAGTGACTGGGGTAGTGGGGTTAATTGGTGAATTGCAATAAAATAACCTTGAATTTCTCCTTCTCAGAGGGGCCAGCAGCACATACCGACAGTTGTAAATGGTGCATTGAACGATGGAAGTCTCAGAGTAAAAAGAGAGAAAGGAATGGGGAAATCTCCACACGTTGTGCCAAGGATTTATTGATTAGACTTCCTACAGTGTGAAAATAGGCCCTTCAGCCCAACAAGTCCACACTGACCCTCCGAAGAGTAATCCACCTACTCCCTCTGACTAATGTATCTAACACTATGGGCAATTTAGCATGGCCAGTTCACCTGACCTGCACATCTTTGGACTGTGGGAGGAAACCCACGCAGACACAGGGAGAATGTGCAAACTCCACACAGTCTGAGGCTGGAATCGAACCTGGGACGCTGGTGCTGTGAGGCAGCAGTGCTGACTGCAGAGCCACTGTGCTGCCCCTTGTGAACTCCACACCGACAATCATCTGAGGGTGGGAGGGAACCTGGATCCCTGGTACTGTGAGGCAGCAGTGCAGACTACGGAGCCACCATGCTGTCTCAATGTGTACAGTACAATGACCAGATCTTACTTGGAGAACTGCGTTCTTTAATGGAACTCTACTGCAGGGAACTTTGTCTGTCCTTCAACCTTCATCCCTGAGGGTTGAACAGAGATCACTCATACAATCATAGATTCCCTACAATGTGGAAGCAAGCCATTGGACCCCGCGTCCCACCAAGACCCATCCCTCTACCCTATCCATGTAACCCCACATTTCCCATGGCTGATCCACCGAGCCTGCACATCCCTGGATGCTAGGGGCATTTAGCATGGCCAGTCCACCTAGTATGGATGGTCCATGCTTGTAGGCAGTAATGCTACAGTGGCGAGCTGTTGCCTTCTGTGTTGAAGACTCTCCTGCTCTGGTTACCTGCCCTCAGACATACTGGCAGGATTTACAGACTGACAATCGACCCTTATAATCACATTTCAACACACCTTCCACCACATTAACCCAGCACCACCAGAATCCTATTGTAAAGTAATCCTAGGGTGTAGGACACACAGAGACTATAAGGAAAATATCCACGTACACAGAGGCTTTAGTTATAGAAAACAGAAACAAAATCTTCAGGGATTTTCAGCCGATCCTTTAATAATTTAGGATTCTGAAGGGATGAAGTTCAGCAGGAGATGTCAGGTCAACTGATGCGTTAAGAAGCTCTTAAGATCAATTGAATAACTGGGCTGAAGAGTGGAAGTTGGAGTTTAATTTGGATAAATGTGAAGTATTGCATTTTGGTAAAACAAACAAGGGCAGGAGTTGTACAATTAGATGTAGGGCTTTGGGTAGTCATAGGGTCCTATAGCACGGAGACAGGTCCTTCAGCCCAGACTGTGCTATGCCAACCACAATAACCCCATTTCCCTACACTTGGCCCATACCCTTCTAAACTTGTCCTATCCATGTCTTTATCCGAATGCCTTTTAAATGTTAATGTACCCACCTCAACTACTTCCGCTGGCAGCTCATTCCATATGTGTACCACCCTCTGTGTAAAACAGTTGCCCCTCAGGTTCCCTTTTATTCTTGCCCCTCTAACCTTAAACTGATGCCCTCTAGTCCTTGATTCCCCAATCCTGGGTAAAAGACTGAGTGCATTCACTCTCGCTCCATGATCTTATACACTTTAGGGTGTAGGTTTGCTCACTGAGCTGTAGGTTTGATATCCAGACCTGGCTAGGTAACGTCATCAGTGGCGACCTCCAAGTGAAGCGAAGCTGTTGTCTCCTGCTTTCTATTTATATCTTTCTCCTGGATGGGGGTTCTGGGGGTTGGTGGTGATGTCATTTCTTATACACTTTTATAAGGTCCCCCCTCAGTTTCCTAGGCTGTAAAGAAAGAAGTCCTAGCTTGTCCAACCTCTCCCTGTAACTCAGACCCTTGAGTCCTGGCAACATCTTTGTAAATGTCTTCCACACTGGTGTTGTAGAACATAGAGACTTAAGGGTCCAGGTACATAATTCTTTGAAGTTTGTGTCACATATACATAGGAGAAAGTGAGGACTGCAGATGCTGGAGATTAGAGTCGAAAGTGTGGTGCTGGAAAAGCGCAGCAGGTATACATAGGGTAGTTAACAAGATATTTAGAATGCTTGCCTTCATCGCTCAGCCCTTTTGAGTATCGGAGTTGGGACGTTATGTTGAGGTTGTACAGGACATTGGTGAGGCCCCTTCTGGAGTACTGTGCCCAGTCTGGCTGCCCTGTTATAGGAAGGATATTATTAAACTGGCGAGGATTCACAAGAGGTTTTCCAGGATGTTGCTGGGAATGGAGGGCTTGAGTTATAGGGATAGGCTGGGACATTTTTACTGGAGTGTAGGAGGTTGCGAGGTGCCTTATAGATGTTTATAAAGTCATGAGGGGCGTAGGTAAGGTGAATGGTAGGTGTCTTTTCCCTAGGGTGGGGGATTTCAAGACCGGGGGCTTATTTTTAAGGTGAGAGGAGAAAGATTTTAAAAAGACTTGGGCAATTTTTTTAATCAAAGGGTGAAAGTGGTGGATGCGGGTACAGTTACAATGTTTAAAAGACATTTGGCTAAGTACATGAATAACAAATGTTTGGAGCGCAGGCAGGTGGGACTAGTTCAGTTTGGGGATTATGATTGGCATGGACGGGTTGGACCGAAGGGTCTGTTTCCGTGCTGTATGACTCTATGACTATTGTAAGCTCAGCACAATTATAACTTGTCACGACCAGAATGGTCGAAGTTGAACTTGGAGCTTGTTCCCCTTCCACTGGAATCCTTGTGTCCCAGTGTGAGAGAGTTAAAAAGCTGCTGGGATGGATTGAGTGAGGGAGTGAGAATGGTGACCAGGGCTAACCAAGTGTCCCAGTTAACTGGAATGAATTCTGTTGGCCGTGCTGTATTCGTTTCCATTCTTGTACCAAGGGTAAGTCTATCCTGGACATGCAAGGCAAGCGGTGGGGGGCTGTCGGTAACAATGTCGGGGAGAGGCTGGTGCCCTGTGTTGGCGTCCCCTGGTCCAGTAACAGATGTTTCACTGTCAGAGATTTGGATCTCAGCACAAACACTGGAAGGAGTTCAGTTCAGTAACAGGCAGATTGTTTGACGCCAGGCCAGCAGGAGTGAGGAGACGGGAGATGTCACGTCGCTGTGGTATGAAGTCCATTACATGAAGCTGAAGGAGCAGCTTGGCAAGGACAGCCTGACTCCCGTCCAACGGTTCCGCTGCAGGAAGAGGTAGGCTGGCCACGAGACCATAAGTTGTTCCGGTTGCGGCTATCCATGACATTGGTGAGGCCGCTTTCGGACTCCTGCGTTGAAATCTGGAACGGGCTGCCAGAGGAAGTGGTGGAGGCTGGCACAATTGCAGCATTTCATAGAAAAGAATCCCGACAGTGTGGAAACAGACCCTTCAGCCCAACAAGTCCACACCGACCTTCCAATGAGTAACCCACCCAGACCCATTCCCCTACCCAATTGCTCCACTTTCCTCTGACTAATCCACCTAACTCTCACACCCCTGAACACTATGGGGTAATGTAGCATGGCCAATTCACCGAACCTGCTCATCCCTGAACACTATGGGGTAATTTAGCATGGCCAATTCACCCTAACCTACACATCCCTGAACACTATGGGGTAATTTAGCATGGCCAATTCACCCTAACCTACACATCCCTGAACACTATGGGGTAATTTAGCATGGCCAATTCACCCTAACCTACACATCCCTGAACACTATGGGGTAATTTAGCATGGCCAATTCACCCTAACCTACACATCCCTGAACACTATGGGGTAATTTAGCATGGCCAATTCACCCTAACCTACACACCCCTGAACACTATGGGGTAATTTAGCTTGGCCAATTCACCCTAACCTACACATCCCTGGACACTATGGGTAATTTAGCATGGCCAATCCACCCTGACCGACACATCCCTGAACACTATGGGGTAATTTAGCATGGCCAATCCACCCTAACGGACACGTCCCTGAATACTTTGGGTAATTTAGCACGGCCAATCCACCCTAACCTTCACATCCCTGAACACTTTGGGTAATTTAGCGTGGCCAATTCACCCTAACCTACACACCCCTGAACACTATGGGGTAATTTAGCATGGCCAATCTACCCTAACCTTCACATCCCTGAACACTTTGGGTAATTTAGCGTGGCCAATTCACCCTAACCTTCACATCTCTGAACACTTTGGGTAATTTAGCATGGCCAATCCACCCTTACCTACACACCCCTGAACACTATGAGGTAATTTAGCATGGCCAATCCACCCTAACCTACACATCCCTGAACACTATGGGGTAATTTAGCATGGCCAATCTACCCTAACCTTCACATCCCTGAACACTTTGGGTAATTTAGCATGGCCAATTCACCCTAACCTACACACCCCTGAACACTATGGGGTAATTTAGCATGGCCAATTCACCCTAACCTACACATCCCTGAACACTATGGGGTAATTTAGCATGGCCAATCTACCCTAACCTTCACATCCCTGAACACTTTGGGTAATTTAGCATGGCCAATTCACCCTAACCTACACACCCCTGAACACTATGGGGTAATTTAGCGTGGCCAATCCACCCTAACGAACACGTCCCTGAACACTTTGGGTAATGTAGCATGGCCAATCCACCCTAACCTACACAGACATGGGGAGAATGTGCAAACTCCACGCAGTGACCTGAGGACAGAATCAAACCCGGGTCTCTGGCGCTGTGAAGCAGCTGTGCTGCCCCTTAAAAGGCATCTGCAAGGGTGTATGAATAGGAAGGATTCAGAGGGATATGGGCCAAGTGCTGGCAAATGGGACTAGATCAGTTTCGGATATCTGGTCGGCATGGATGAGATGGACCGAAGGGTCTGTTTCCATGCTGTATATTTCTAAGACTGTATGTTTGTGGGTTTTGGCGCCAATGCGAGAGAGTCAGTCATCAGTAAGTCTACACTCATTCGGGATACCTCGGGCTATTGTTGGGTTTAGTGATGGTTTTCCGTGTCTGTTGCAGGAATCCTCCACCCCGCTCCCTGTGTCCCAAGGAAGTCAAGATGAGGAGCCTACCCCAGGAGGCAAGGCAGTACCTGAAAGCCTGGGCAGCAGCCAACCACTGCAGCCCCAGTCTGCCCGAGAGGGTAAAGAGAGAAACGTTTGCATTTATATAGTGTCCTTTATAGCCTCAGCTCACTTCAAAGTGTCCTTTATTGGACATGGAAGCCTTTTGGGGTGTAGTCACCCGTGAAGGAGGAAACTCAGCAACCAGATTACGCACAGCAAGCTCCCACCAATTGCCATGTAATTATGGCCGGTCAGTTTATAACTGGTGTTGGCCAAGGGATAAATATCAACAAGGACGACTTGAAAGGATGCAGAAAAGATTGACAAGGATGTTGCCAGGGTTGGAGGATTTGAGCTGCAGGGAGAGGCTGAACAGGCTGGGGCTGTTTTCCCTGGAGCGTCGGAGGCTGAGGGGTGACCTTATAGAGGTCGACAAAATTATGAGGGGCATGGATAGGGTAAATAGGCAAAGTCTTTTCCCTGGGTTGGAGGAGTCCAGAACTAGAGGGCATAGGTTTAGGGTGAGAGGGGAAAGATATAAAAGAGAACTAAGGGGCAACTTTTTCACCCAGAGGGTGGTACGTGTATGGAATGAGCTGCCAGAGGATGTGGTGGAGGCTGGTACAATTACAACATTTAAAAGGCATCTGGATGGGTCTTTGAATAGGAAGGGTTCAGAGGGATGTGGGCAAAGCGCTGGGAAATGGAAGGAGATGAGATTGAGATATCTGGTCAGCACAGTCCAGTTGGACTGAAGGGTCTATTTCTGTACTGTACATCGATGACTTAATGACTCTATGACACACACTCACACAGACACACAGACACACAGGGAAGGACTTAGACACTTAATGGTAAGGTCATAGGAAGTGTTTCTGAACAAAGAGACCTTGGAGTGCAGGTTCATAGCTCCTTGAAAGTGGAGTCGCAGATAGATAGGATAGTGAAGGAGGTGTTTGGTATGCTTTCCTTTATTGGTCAGAGTATTGAGTACAGGAGTTGGGATGTCATGTTGCGGCTGTACAGGACATTGGTTAGGCCACTTTTTCAATCCTGATCTCCCTGATAAAAGAAGGATATTGTTAAACCTGAGAGAGTGAAGGAAAGAATTACAAGGATGTTGCCAGGGTTGGAGGATTTGTGCTATAACGAGAGGCTGAACAGACTGGGGCTGTTTTCCCCGGAGCGTCAGAGGCTGAGGGGTGACCTTATAGAAGTTTACGAAATTATGAGAGGCACGGATAGGATAAATAGGCAAAGTCTTTTCCCTGGGGTGGGGGAGTCCAGAACTAGAGGGCATAGGTTTAGGGTGAGAGGGGGAAGATATAAAAGAGATACAAGGGGTAACTTTATCACGCAGAGGGTGGTGCATGTGTGGAATGAGCTTCCAGAGGAGGTGGTGGAGGCTGGTACAATTACAACATTTAAAAGGCATCTGGATGGGTTTAATGAGGTTTATTGTCACGTGTACTCAAGTTATATAAGAACAGTGAAAAATATACAATGTCACAACACTGTGCTATATTAGGTACAAAGTACCTAGGTACAAATCCTAAGTAGAAAGGAAGGGTTTTGAGGGATCTGGGCCAGTTTAGGACACCTGGTCGGCATGGATGAGTTGGACTGAAGGGTCTGTTTCCACGCTGCACAACTCTATGACAAGTGAGGTAATGAAAGAGCATCACTTGAGAGGGAGAGTTGAGGGGGAGCGGGGAGGTGGTGTGCAGGCCTTTTGGTTTATCTAAAACACAGCACCTCAGCCTGAAATGTGTGACCAAGCCTCTGGCCTGATTCCTGAACAGTGTCTGGCTGCAGTGAGGGACCCGGTGCAGCTCTCTCCCTTGATTCCCACTTGCTGATGCTGGGGGAGGCAGCACATTCGTGGCACAAGTATGGGAATTCCTTTGCCCAGTTTTGTCCCCATCCTGTCCCCATACTGGGACTGAGGTACAGCCTCTATACCAGGCTACACACCCAGGCTCAGTGGGCCACTCTGTACTGGCAGTAGGATGACCCTGAACTGTACTGTCCCCCAAGTTGTGGAACAGCCTGAAAGGGCAGTGGGAGCAGCTTCAGTCATGGACTTCAAAAGGAAGTCAGGGTCTGGGACTGTGGTGGAGGTGAGTTCAATGGAGGCGCAGAGTGTTTAATTAAATGAAAATGATGTACAGGGTGCGGGGAAGAGGCAAGCTAATGGAACTGAGCCACAGTGCTCATTCAGTGGGGACCTGGTGGGCTCAATAGTTTCCCTCAACAATTCTGTGGTGTTGAACAAATATTCAAAAAGGAGAAATGTGCAGGGTCACAGCGTTAGGGCGACAGATATTTCCTTGGGACATATAAACTGCAGCAAATGGAAGTTTGAGGTGCTGCGCTGCAGGGATTATAACCTGAAGAAAAGTGGAACTGTGTGGTCACATGGGTCCCACAAAGACATGTCGTATGTTTTTCACAAGAAGTTAGAATTCAATACTTCTGTGATGATGTGGAGGGCTGGTGTTGGACTGGGGCGGGTAAAGTCAGAACTCGCGTGACACCAGGTTACAGTCCAACGGGTTAATTAGAAGTCACAAGCTATGGGAGCGTAACGTCAGGTGAAGTGAATATTATTGTGAGATGGTGGTGTAAGTGTCTTGGGAATAAAGATCAGCAACAGAATTTTGATTTGTTTAAATACAGCAGACATTTAATTGGCACCTTATGAACCGGCACTCTCGATAAACCGGCATTACCGGAATTTTACCGTATTACCGTAGTCTTTGCGATGACCAACTAGTTAGTTGAGGGTGTGAGTGAGAAGGCTCTTTGCTGGTAAGTTTTATTTAAGGCAAAGTTGCATCATTATTTAAGTGAGTTATGATGTAAATGAAGTATAACATGGTGTGTTTCGCCCCTGCATTATGTTTCTATTACTTATTGTGTGTTCTTACATTGATGATGTGGATCTCTTGACTATCTGGAATGTTTGATCAATTCACACACTCTTGGGTCCATGGATGCCCGGTTAATAACATGTTTGCTGTAGTTTATTACAGACTGGTGATCAGTTGAGACAAGGATCTGCTAAAAGCCAAATCGCACTCTCTTTTTAATTGGCAAAGAGATTATGTGCAAAGACTTTTCAAAAAGTGAAGTAAAATTTCAACTGCAAGCTAAGACCTAGGTCCAACTGACCGGCTATTAAATTGAGAATCACCACAAAATATCATCAACAAACCCTAAGGGAACTGTGAGACATTCCATCCCTTTTGTCTAGACCCACAGACTTTGTACTTGTATTGTCCAAATTTCCATCTACGATATTCCCAAAAGGAGTATTTGTCTTAAGTGTTTGTGCATCGTACATATGAATGAATGAGGATGTGTGTGCACTTGGATTTAAAAAAGCTATAGTTTAAATTTGCAGGTTAGTAGTTAATAATCTGTTTTTACCTCATGTTAGAGAATCAATTTGCTGTAATAAATACATTTTTTGTTTTTCTATTTTGATGAAACCTGGTATCAATTTCTTTTAACCTAGATTGTGCTTATGGTTAGGTATTAACCACCCTGGAGATGGAATTGGTCATATTTCATATTTGTAACAATTCTGGAATGTTGGGGCTTCTTTCCAGTGCAGTATTCCCACCAGACCATGACACTTGGAAAAGACTGAGGAGATGGGATAAATTTCCGCAAAAATGGCCTCCTTTTGTATTGATTGGTCAATTGGGAAATGACCAAAGGATCCAGACAGCAATGTCGGAGCAGCGACCAAATTGTGGATCCTCTTGTTTTATTAATTTCCAGGACTTGGACACAACTGGCGGGGTCAGCATTTATTACCCAGCTCAGTCTGTCCAGAAGGAGGTGGTTTTGAGCTGCTGTGGTCCATTTGGTGTGGTACACCCACCATGCTGTGAGGGGAGGGGGCAATACAACTCCAATCACATTGAAGAAACAGCAGTATATTTCCAAGTCAGGATGGCGAGTGGCTTAAAGTGGAACTTGCAGGTGGTGATGTTCCATGCATCTGCTGCCTTTGTCCTTCTAGATCGAAGTGGTCGTGGGTTTGGAAGGTGCTGTCCGAGGAGCCCTGATACATGACTGCAGTGCCCTTTGTCGATGGTACACATTGCTGCGACTGTGGGTTGGTGGTTAAGGCGGTGGATGGTGAAGGTGGCAGATGTGGTGCCAGTCAGGCAGATTGCTTTGTCCTGGACAGTGTCAAGCTTCTTGAGGGTTTTGGGGGCTGCACTCATTCCTGATGAAGGGCTTATGCCCGAAATGTTGACTGTGCTGCTCCTCAGATGCTGCCTGACCTGCTGGGCTTTCCCAACAGTAAACATTTCGACTCTGATCTCCCAGCATCTGCAGTCCTCACTTTCTCCCAGTCGCTGTAGCCTCACTGCGAAGGCTCTTCCAAGGATGCCCACCCTCCCCAAGGATCTCCGTGAGTCTCTCTCTCTCTCTCACTGTACCCCTTCGGTCATCACATTTATGATGAAGGGGTTTATGCCCAAAATGTCGACTCTCCTGTTCCTCGGATGCTGCCTGACCAGTTGTGCTTTTCCAGCACCACACTTTTCGACACCGAACCCAGCTAAGGAAGTGTATTGCACCACACTCGTGACTTGTGCCTTGGAGATGGTGGACCAGGCTTTGAGGAATCAGGAGGTGAGTTACTCACTGCAGTATTCCTCACCTCTGACATGCTCTTGTAGCCACTGTGTGTCTGTGGTGAGTCTAATTGAATTTCTGGTGAATGGTAACCCCCTAGATGTTGATACGGGGGGGGGAGGGGGGAGATTCAGTGATGGTAACACCGTTGAATGTCAAGGAGGAGAGGATAGATTGCGTCTTATAAGAGATAATCGTTGACCTGGCATTTATATAGTGTGAATGATACTTGCCACTTTTCAGCCCTGGCCCAGATATTGACCAGATCCTGTTGTGTTTGAAAATGGAATGCTTCAGTGAGGAGTCGCAAATGGAGGTGAACATTGTGCGATCATCGGTGAACCCCCCCCCCCCTACTTCTGACCTTCTGATGGAGGGAAGGTCATTGATGAAGCAGCTGAAGACTGGGCCGAGGACACTACCGTGAGGATCTCCTGCAGAGATGTCCTGGAGCTGAGATGACTGACCCTCCAACAACCCACATCCATTTCCATCCTGATCCAATCGGAAACATTCCCACCCTGACCGCTCCAGATTCCAACCTCCCAGGCACACTAAGCAATGCTGTGTCACCAACACTGTCTCTCATTTTATGTTGGTGTGGCTTGCATTATTTACATAAGTGTGAGCTTCCTTTAAATGTTTTGATTTTGCCCGTCTGTGTATGCGCCGTAACCTAAAGGGGCCAATTCAGACACGGTCTCCGCTGAACAACCTCGGGTTCCTGATTCTCAGGACTGTGAATCCTGCCTATAACTGATACCTGGATTGAAAGTACAATCGTCACACAGTTTGTAAACCATGAAACGGAGCCCTTTGCCCTATCGCGACCGTGCTGGTCATCAAACAGCCGTCCATTCTAATCCCCACTGTCCAGCACAGAGCCTTGTATACAGCATCTTCACCATCACATTTGGAGGGGAATCCTCATCACTCACCCACTGGTCACCCTACAGTGTTTGAGACAGATGTATATACAAAAAGACTCGAGGTAGCCATTTGAGGGAGAACAGCATAGAGAGCTGATAAGAACAAATTGAGCCGTGGAGGGGAAGTGCTAGTACAGTCCAGCCGGGCCGAATGGCCTGATTCCAAGTGTGAATGCTGTGTGACTGAGATCGGTTTCACTCTGCACAGACCTCTCCAGTCCAGGAAAGACTCTTTGACCTCTGCGCTGCCCTTTAATGGATTTACTACATTTTGGAACACAACTTGCTTTGAATATTAAAATCTCCACCAGCTGATAGGAACTGGATGCAGTGAACACAAAGATCAGTACTGAAAAGGGCGTCTGTAGAACTACTAGCGTGTCCAGCGTGAGGTGATTCCTGAATCCAGTGAGGAGCATATAGTGACTGCCTGGTTGTCTGTATGGCACCAAAGTGAGGTACGTGGCTTCGGTTTACTCGGAGATCTCTGCTGGGTTTCTTTCTAGCTAACCTAACCAATTCACTATGATCTCTATACACGCCTTGTGCCGAGAGGACGACAATGCAGAGGGACCTTAGCCTCTGCTGACCCAGACAGTGCTTTATCTGCAGGGCAAGCTCCTTAAAGGGACATGCAGTAACAACCAGACCACACACCTTTGTCTGATGGCTGCACACCCTCTTAGCCAAGGTGGAGTCCCTCGTCGAGTTTAGTGCTCAGAGCAGAGCCAGTGTTGGCAGGGCCAGGTGAAGATGGTACGTGCTGTGATCGGAGATGCCCTGGTCAAAAGGTCAGGGGCAAGCAGGTCATCAAGAATTGACAGTTCAAACAGGCCTTTGAAAACTGCATCAGAAGCAGGGTGATGGGGAAAGTGTAACTCATAGGCAGGTTTAATTCTGGAGAGAAAGCAAGGGGTGAATTATCTCCTACTGCACTGTCTATATCAGGCTAAACTGAAAATAGCCAAAGGAGCCAGGTAGAGAGAGTCAGTACTGACTATCCACCTGGAGTAGGGTTGGTCTACTGTCTACACTCCCAGTCTGCCCCGAGTGTACTCACGGTGTAGAGTGAGTCTGCCCCGAGTGTACTCCCGGTGTAGAGTGAGTCTGCCCCGAGTGCACTCCCGGTGTAGAGTGAGTCTGCCCCGAGTGCACTCCCGCTGTAGAGTGAGTCTGCCCCGAGTGCACTCCCGGTGTAGAGTGAGTCTGCCCCGAGTGCACTCCCGCTGTAGAGTGAGTCTGCCCCGAGTGCACTCCCGCTGTAGAGTGAGTCTGCCCCGAGTGCACTCCCGCTGTAGAGTGAGTCTGCCCCGAGTGCACTCCCGCTGTAGAGTGAGTCTGCCCCGAGTGCACTCCCGCTGTAGAGTGAGTCTGCCCCGAGTGCACTCCCGCTGTAGAGTGAGTCTGCCCCGAGTGCACTCCCGCTGTAGAGTGAGACTGCCCCGAGTGCACTCCCGCTGTAGAGTGAGTCTGCCCCGAGTGCACTCCCGGTGTAGAGTGAGTCTGCCCCGAGTGCACTCCCGGTGTAGAGTGAGTCTGCCCCGAGTGCACTCCCGGTGTAGAGTGAGTCTGCCCCGAGTGCACTCCCGGTGTAGAGTGAGTCTGCCCCGAGTGCACTCCCGGTGTAGAGTGAGTCTGCCCCGAGTGCACTCCCGGTGTAGAGTGAGTCTGCCCCGAGTGCACTCCCGGTGTAGAGTGAGTCTGCCCCGAGTGCACTCCCGGTGTAGAGTGAGTCTGCCCCGAGTGCACTCCCGGTGTAGAGTGAGTCTGCCCCGAGTGCACTCCCGGTGTAGAGTGAGTCTGCCCCGAGTGCACTCCCGGTGTAGAGTGAGTCTGCCCCGAGTGCACTCCCGGTGTAGAGTGAGTCTGCCCCGAGTGCACTCCCGGTGTAGAGTGAGTCTGCCCCGAGTGCACTCCCGGTGTAGAGTGAGTCTGCCCCGAGTGCACTCCCGGTGTAGAGTGAGTCTGCCCCGAGTGCACTCCCGGTGTAGAGTGAGTCTGCCCCGAGTGCACTCCCGGTGTAGAGTGAGTCTGCCCCGAGTGCACTCCCGGTGTAGAGTGAGTCTGCCCCGAGTGCACTCCCGGTGTAGAGTGAGTCTGCCCCGAGTGCACTCCCGGTGTAGAGTGAGTCTGCCCCGAGTGCACTCCCGGTGTAGAGTGAGTCTGCCCCGAGTGCACTCCCGGTGTAGAGTGAGTCTGCCCCGAGTGCACTCCCGGTGTAGAGTGAGTCTGCCCCGAGTGCACTCCCGGTGTAGAGTGAGTCTGCCCCGAGTGCACTCCCGGTGTAGAGTGAGTCTGCCCCGAGTGCACTCCCGGTGTAGAGTGAGTCTGCCCCGAGTGCACTCCCGGTGTAGAGTGAGTCTGCCCCGAGTGCACTCCCGGTGTAGAGTGAGTCTGCCCCGAGTGCACTCCCGGTGTAGAGTGAGTCTGCCCCGAGTGCACTCCCGGTGTAGAGTGAGTCTGCCCCGAGTGCACTCCCGGTGTAGAGTGAGTCTGCCCCGAGTGCACTCCCGGTGTAGAGTGAGTCTGCCCCGAGTGCACTCCCGGTGTAGAGTGAGTCTGCCCCGAGTGCACTCCCGGTGTAGAGTGAGTCTGCCCCGAGTGCACTCCCGGTGTAGAGTGAGTCTGCCCCGAGTGCACTCCCGGTGTAGAGTGAGTCTGCCCCGAGTGCACTCCCGGTGTAGAGTGAGTCTGCCCCGAGTGCACTCCCGGTGTAGAGTGAGTCTGCCCCGAGTGCACTCCCGGTGTAGAGTGAGTCTGCCCCGAGTGCACTCCCGGTGTAGAGTGAGTCTGCCCCGAGTGCACTCCCGGTGTAGAGTGAGTCTGCCCCGAGTGCACTCCCGGTGTAGAGTGAGTCTGCCCCGAGTGCACTCCCGGTGTAGAGTGAGTCTGCCCCGAGTGCACTCCCGGTGTAGAGTGAGTCTGCCCCGAGTGCACTCCCGGTGTAGAGTGAGTCTGCCCCGAGTGCACTCCCGGTGTAGAGTGAGTCTGCCCCGAGTGCACTCCCGGTGTAGAGTGAGTCTGCCCCGAGTGCACTCCCGGTGTAGAGTGAGTCTGCCCCGAGTGCACTCCCGGTGTAGAGTGAGTCTGCCCCGAGTGCACTCCCGGTGTAGAGTGAGTCTGCCCCGAGTGCACTCCCGGTGTAGAGGGCGTGTGGGCTGGGTGTAAGGTGGTGTAGAGGAAGTGTGGTCTGGGTGTAAGCCGGTGTAGAGGGAGTGTGGGCTGGGTGTAAGCCGGTGTAGAGGAGTGTGTGCTGGGTGTAAACCGGTGTAGAGGGAGTGTGGGCTGGGTGTCAGGCGGTGTAGAGGAAGTGTGGGCTGGGTGTAAGCCGGTGTAGAGGGAGTGTGGGCTGGGTGTAAACCGGTGTAGAGGGAGTGTGGGCTGGGTGTAAACCGGTGTAGAGGGAGTGTGGGTTGGGTCCCTCAGTGTATTGGGTCAGTGTGGGCTGGGTCCCTCAGTGTATTGGCTCAGTGTGAGGCTGGGTCCCTCAGTGTATTGGGTCAGTATGAGGCTGGGTCCCTCAGTGTATTGGGTCAGTATGAGGCTGGGTCCCTCAGTGTATTGGGTCAGTGTGAGGCTGGGTCCCTCAGTGTATTGGGTCAGTGTGAGGCTGGGTCCCTCAGTGTATTGGGTCAGTGTGAGGCTGGGTCCCTCAGTGTATTGGGTCAGTGTGAGGCTGGGTCCCTCAGTGTATTGGGTCAGTGTGGGCTGGGTCCCTCAGTGTATTGGGTCAGTGTGAGGCTGGGTCCCTCAGTGTATTGGGTCAGTGTGGGCTGGGTCCCTCAGTGTATTGGGTCAGTGTGAGGCTGGGTCCCTCAGTGTATTGGGTCAGTGTGAGGCTGGGTCCCTCAGTGTATTGGGTCAGTGTGAGGCTGGGTCCCTCAGTGTATTGGGTCAGTGTGAGGCTGGGTCCCTCAGTGTATTGGGTCAGTGTGAGGCTGGGTCCCTCAGTGTATTGGGTCAGTGTGAGGCTGGGTCCCTCAGTGTATTGGGTCAGTGTGAGGCTGGGTCCCTCAGTGTATTGGGTCAGTGTGAGGCTGGGTCCCTCAGTGTATTGGGTCAGTGTGAGGCTGGGTCCCTCAGTGTATTGGGTCAGTGTGAGGCTGGGTCCCTCAGTGTATTGGGTCAGTGTGAGGCTGGGTCCCTCAGTGTATTGGGTCAGTGTGAGGCTGGGTCCCTCAGTGTATTGGGTCAGTGTGAGGCTGGGTCCCTCAGTGTATTGGGTCAGTGTGAGGCTGGGTCCCTCAGTGTATTGGGTCAGTGTGAGGCTGGGTCCCTCAGTGTATTGGGTCAGTTTGAGGCTGGGTCCCTCAGTGTATTCGGTCAGTTTGATGCTGGGTGCCTAAGTGTATTGGGTCAGTGTGAGGCACTGTCATACCTCCCGGTATCTGACTGAGTCACACACTGAGCCCTGTGTTATCTCTTATCTAGGAGCTGCTGACCAGAGAGACCGGTCTCAGCAAACAGCAGGTCTACAACTGGTTTGCAAACTTCAGGCGGCGAGAGAGGAGGGTCAACTGTCAGCAGGAGTCGAATGGGGATCTCACACCCAGAACAACCCGTCACAGCAAGAAGACCCACAACTCACTGATGAAATGTCCAGAAATATCCTCCAGGGACAGCAACAGCAGCAGTGTCCCTCGATCAGGTCGGTCACTCTGTCCTCTCCTTAGAGCAGCAGTTCTGGATTTCCCAGTCAGTGTAGTCTCCCAGTGGGGTTAGGATTTCACAGGCCACAGACTGGGAACCGCATTCTTACAGTGTCCACGTTCTTCATTTCAAATGAGCTAGAAGTTGTCTTTAGCACAGAAAGGCCATTCGGCCTCTCCAAAGCTGAGTGAGCAGTCACCTTCACATCAGCTATCTCTACCAACTGACCATAGAGTCATACAGCACAGAAACAGACCCCTCGGTCCAACCCGTCCATGCCGACCAGATATCACCTAATCTAATTCCATTTGCCAGCACTCAATCCATATCTTCCTAAACCCTTCCTATTCATATACCCATCCAAATGCCTTTTAAATGTTGTAATTGTACCAGCCTCCACCACTTCCTCTGGCAGCTCATTCCACACACGTACCATCCTCTGTGTTTAAAAACGTTACCCCTTAGGTCCCTTTTATATCTTTCCCTTCTCACCTTAAACCTATGCCCTCTAGTTCTGGACTCCCCCACTCCTGGAAAAGACTTTGTCTATTTACCCTATCCATGCACCTCATGATTTTATAAACTTCTATATGGTCACCCCTCAGCCTCCAGTCCCAGCCTGTTCAGCCTCTCCCTGTAGCTCAAACCCTCCAACCCTGGCAACTCATTTATTCAGTGTTCTGACCAATGAAGGCAAGTACGGTCAATGCCTTCTTCACCACCCTGTCTACCTGTGACTCCACTTTCCTCATGGAACTATGTACCTGTGCCCCCTAGGTCTCTTTGTTCAGTAACACTCCCCAGGGCCCTAGCATTAACTAACAAGTCGTGCCCCGGATGGTTTCACCAAAATGCAACACCAAACACTTATTTAAATTAAACTTCACCTGCCAGTCCTTGGACCTTTGGCCTTTTTAATCAAGGTCCTGTTGTACTCTGAGATAATCTTATTCACTATCCACTGCACCACCTATTTTGGTGTCACCTGCAGACTTACCAACCATATCTCCTATATTTACATCCAAACACCCTGTCTCCTACCTTTGAGCCAATTTTGCATCCAATTGGCTAGCTCCTCCTGGATCCCACGTGATCTAACCTTTCTGACCAGGTCTACTACATGGAACCTTGTCAAGTGCCTTACTGAAGTCCATGTAGACAATGTATACTGCTCTGCCCTCATCAATCTTCTCTGTCACCTCATCAAAAAACTCAATCAAGTTCGTAAGACTCAAATTCCCACGTACAAAGCCATCCTGACTATCCCTAATCAGTCGTTGCCTTTCTGAATGTATATAAATCCTGTCCCTCAGAATGCCCTCCAACATCTTGCCCATTATTGATGTCAGGCTCACCAGTGTCTAATCCCCTGGCTTTCCATACTGCCTTTCCTAAACAGTGGCACTACATTAGCCAACATCCAGTCTTCCAGCACCTCACCTGTGGCTGTTAATTATACAAGTATCTCAGTAAAGGGTCTGAAATAACTTCCCTAGCTTCTCACAAAGTTCTGGGACACCTGATCAGGACTTGGGAATTTAATCCACCTTTATATATTTTTATGCACTCACAAAAACACACTCAGACACACTATCACAGATGCACAGTCACACATAGCCAAACACTCAGACATACACACACATGCACGCACACACTCTCACACAATTCACAAACACACACTAACAAACATGTACTCACTCATTCACATACAGAGACATTCACAGGCACTCTCTCTAAGGGTGGGTTACAGAGGGTGGCACAGTGCTCAGTGGTTAGCACTGCTGCCTCACAGCACGAGGGTCCCAGGTTCGATTCCAGCCTCGGGCAGCTGTCTGTGTGGAGTTTGCACATTCTCCCCGTGTCTGTGTGGGTTTCCTCCAGGTGCTCCAGTTTCCTCCCACAGTCCAAAGATGTGCAGGTCAGGTGAATTGGCCATGCTAAATTGCCCGTAGTGTTAGGTGCATTAGTCAGAGGGAAATGGGTCTGGGTGGGTTACTCTTCGGAGGGTCGGTGTGGACTGGTTGGGCCCAAGGGCCTGTTTCCGCACTTTAGGGAATCTAACCTAATCTCTCTCTCACACACACATTTGCACTCAGACACATCCATTGTGGATCAGGCCAGACCCTCTCATAATATATCAGAAAGATAGCCCAGACCCTAATTTTTCGGGTCATTTTGTGCAGGTGTAACGTGGATATTCGAGGAGTGATGCAGCTGCTCAAAACCCCCTCAGTTTTAAACAAAACAGAATCAAACACAGGGTCTTACAGGAGAGAGCGAGATGGCAGAGAGATTTAGCATGGAACACCTTCTTCCATCTGGCTGATCTTTTACTCTTAGCCACAAAAACTGACTGACTTGCTAAAGCCAAACCGAACCAAACTAGAGAAAAGTTGAGCTGGAAGAATTGGCCACTGTCCTTTCATTGTACAAGTGTTTGTTTAAAAACTTTAAAAATTCTTCAAATAGATAAACCCAGACATTTTGGAATGAATATGTTTACAAGCTCACTGCAAAAAACACTAAGGTCAATGTAATCTTGTTAAAGGGACAGCAGCATCACACACACATATACACTCATACAACCATAAACAGACTCACACACATATACACACACACAGCCATATACACTCTCACACATACAGCCATATATACTCTCACACACACACTCACGCATAGCCATATACACACACACACAGCCATATACACACACACAGCCATATACACACACACAGCCGTATACACTCACACACACACATATACACTCACACATAGCCATATATACTCACACATAGCCATATATACTCACACACAACCATATACACACACAGCCATATACACTCTCACACACACACTCACACATACACATATACACACACAAACACAGCCATATACACTCAGACACGCACATACACTCTCACACAGCCATATACACACACACATATACACTCAAACACACACATATACACACACACAGCCATATACACTCACACACAGCCATATACACTCTCTCACACATATACACACACACAGCCATATACGCTCACACACACCCACACACAGCCATGTACACTCTCTCTCACACACACACACACACACACACACACACACACACACACAACCCTATACACTCCCACACATATACATACACACAGCCATAAAAACACTCAAATACATACACTCACACACAGCCATATACACACATGCACACATACACTCACACAGCCATGTACACTGACACACACACAGCCATATACACTCACTCACACACCGCCATATACACTCACACACACACCGCCATATACACTCACACACACATACACACTCACCCACATATATACACACACAGCCATATACACTCACACACAGCCATGTACACTCACACACACACATGTACACTCACACAGCCATATACACTCTCACACACAGCCATGTACACTCACACAGCCATATACACTCTCACACACAGCCATGTACACTCACACAGCCATATACACTCTCACACACAGCCATGTACACTCACCCACACATGTACACTCACCCACACACGTACACACACACAGCCATATACACTCTTACACAGCCATATACACTCACTGCCATATACAATCACACACAGCCATATACACTCTCACACATATACACACACACACAACCATAAACACACTCACACACACACAGCCATATACACTCACACACACACACATACATACACACAGCCATATACACTCACTCACACACAGCCATATACACTCACACACACATATACACTCATACACACACATATACACACACACAGCCATATACACTCTCTCACACACACATACTCACACACACGCATACACACAAAGCCATATACACTCACTCACACACAGCCATATACACTCACATACACATATACACACACAGCCATATACACTCATACACACATACACTTACACACAGCCACATATACACCCACATACACACACACACACACAACCATATACACTCACTCACACACAACCATATACACTCACTCACACATATACACTCACACAGCCATATGAACTCACACACATATACACTCACACAGCCATATACACTCTCACATAGCCATATGCACACACACATATACATACATACACACAGCCATATACACTCACACCCACACATATATACACACACAGCCATACACACTCACTCACACACAGCCATGCGCACTCACACACACGTACACACACACACGCACAGCCATATACACACACACACTCTCACACAGCCATATACACTCACCTACACACATATACACTCGCATAGACATTTACACTCACACAGCCATATACTCACACACACATACATGCTCACACACAAACACATAGACATATACACACACACAGCCATATACACACACATATGCACACACACACTCTCACACACATGTATACTCACGCACATACATATATATACACACATATAGACACACATAGACACACATACAGCCATATACACTCATACATTCACACACAAACCCATACACACATACACACATATATACTTATATACACGCACGTATGTACACACACACACACACATATACACTCACGCACATATCCACTCGCACGCATATATCCACTCACACGCACGTATACACACGCACGTATACACACACATGTATACACACACGCGCACACCCAAATACACACACCCATATACTCACGCACGCATAAATACTTGTACACACATATACACTCGCGCGCACATATATATTTACACACACACACTCGCACACAAATATACACTTGCACACAAATATACACTCACGCACATAAACGCACACACATATACACTCGCACACACATATACACTCACACATATGTACACACACATATATACTCACACAGACCTTACAGTGTGGAAACAGGCCGTTCGGCCCAACAAGTCCACACCGACCCTCCGAAGCACAACCCACCCAGACCCGTTCCCCTACATTTACCCCTTCACCTAACACTACGGGCAATTTAGCATGGCCAATTCACCTAACCTTCACATTTTTGGACTGTGGGAGGAAACCAGAGCACCCGGAGGAAACCCACGCAGGCACGGGGAGAATGTGCAAACTCCACACAGTCAGTCGCCTGAGGTGGGAATTGAACCCGGGTCTCTGGTGCTGTGAGGCAGCAGTGCTAACCACTGTGCCACCGTGTTGCCCACATCTTTGACAAGATGGTTCAGATGAGGCGATGGAGGGTTACAGATCAGCTAGGAAGGATTTAAAGAGAGAGTTAAGAAGAACAAAGAGAGGACATGAGCAGTCTTCAGCAAATAGAATAAAGGAGAACCCTAAAGCTTTCTATAGGTATGTGAGGAATAAAAAGATGATTAGGGTAGGAATAAGGCCAATTCAAAGACAGAAGTGGGAAGTTGTATGTGGACCCTATGGAGATTGGAGAGGTGCTCAAAGACTATTTCTCGTCTGTTTTCACTCAGGAAAAGGAGAATTTTGTAGAGGAGAAAACTGAGATACAGGATATTAGACTAGAAAGGATCGAGGTTAGTAAGGAGGAAGTGTTATCAATTCTAGAAGGTGTGAAAGTAGATAAGTCCCCTGGGCCAGATGGGATTTATCCGAGGATTCTCTGGGAAGCTAGGGAGGAGATAGCAGAGCCTTTGGATTTGATCTCTGACTCGTCATTGTCTACAGGTTTAGTACCAGAGGACGGGAAGATTGGAAATGTTGTGTCCTTGTTCAAGAAGGGCATTAGAGATGACCCAGGTAATTATAGCCCAGTGAGCCTTATGTCTGTTGTAGGAAAAGTTTTGGAAAGGATTCTAAGAGATTGTATTTATAATCATCTAACAAGCAACAATATGATTGGATATAGTCAACATGGTTTCATCAAGGGCAGGTCGTGTCTCACAAACCTCATTGAGTTTTTTGAGAAGTTGACCAAGCATGTAGATGAGGGTAGGACAGTTGACGTGGTGTACATGGACTTCAGTAAAGCTTTTGATAAGGTTCCACATGGTAGGCCGATGGAGAAAATGCAGAGGCATGGGATTGAGGGTGATTTAGCAGTTTGGATTAGAAACTGGCTTTCTCAAAGAAGGCAGCGAGTGGTGGTTGATGGAAAATATTCAGCCTGGAGTCCGGTTACTAGTGGTGTGTCACAAGGATCTGTTTTGGGACCACTGCTGTTTGTTATTTTTATAAATGACTTAGACGCAGGCATAGGTGGATGGGTTAGTGAGTTTGCAGATGACACTAACATCGGTGGAGTAGTGCAGAGTGTGGAAGACTGTTACAGGTTGCAGGGGAACTTGGATAAACTGCAGAATTGGGCTGAGAGGTGGCAAATGGAGTTCAGTACAGCTAAATGTGAGGTGATTCACTTTGGGAAGAATAACAGGAGGGCAGAGTACTGGGTCAATGGAAACATTCTTGGTAGTGTGGATGTGCAGAGGGATCTTGGAGTCCATATACATAGATCCCTGAACGTTGCCTCCAGGTGAATAGTGCTGTTAAGAAGGCATACAGTGTGTTAGGTTTCATTGGTAGAGGGATCGAGTTCCGGAGCCACAATATCATTCTGCAACTATACAAAACACTGGTGCGGCCACACTTGGAATATTGTGTACAGTTCTGGTCCCCATATTTCAGGAAGGATGTGGAAGCATTGGAAAAGGTGCAGAGGAGATTTACCAGGATGTTTCCTGGTCTGGAGGGAAGGTCTTATGAGGAAAGGCTGAGAGACTTGGGGCTGTTCTCATGGGAGAGAAGAAGGCTAACTCAGGATTTGATAGAGACATACAAGGTGATCAGAGGATTAGATAGGGTGGACAGTGAAAGGCTTTTTCCTAGGATGATGATGTCGGCTTATAGAGGGGTCATAGTTATAAATTGAAGGGTGATAGATTTAAGACAGATGTCAGAGGCAGGTTCTTTACTCAGAGAGTGGTAAGGGGGTGGAATGCCCTACCTGCCAATGTAGTCAACTCAGCCACATTAGGGAGATTTAAACAATCCTTGGATAAACACATGGATGATGATGGGATAGTGTAGGGGGATGAGCTTAGATGAGTTCACAGGTCGTCACAACATCGAGAGCCGAAGGGCCTATTCTGCGCTCTATTGTTCTCTGTTCTATATACACTCGCGCACACGTATGTACTTGCTTGCACATATACACTCGCACACACATATACACTCACATAAACACACTCATGCTCACTCTCTCACTCACACAAACACAAAAACAGAAACACACACACTCATATATACATGCACACACACTCACAGACACTCAGATATACACACGCACAGACATACTCACTGACACACACACACACTCACATATGCACACACACACATTCTCACACTCACAACACATGCACACTCTCTCTCTCTCTCACTCACACACACATACAACACATGCACACACTCTCTCTCTCTCTCTCTCTCACACCCACACTGACACATTAGCACACACACACACAACACATGCACACACTTTCTCACACAGACAAACACACACCCACCCCTTGGAACCTTGGGAGATGATTAGTGATGTCTCATGCGTGTGTTTCTCTGTGAGCTGTGCTGTTGTAGGTTTCTGCTCTGTCAACAGGTGGTGACACTGCTGCCGAATCCCCTTGCATTGTGAAGGAGGAGCAGCCACTGGATGGTTCCAGCAGGAACAGAGAGCAGACAGTAGGGCAGACAGTAATACAGCAGCATGAACAGTAAGCAGACCAGAGCTTTGAAAACACATTGTCACGGACTGAGGAAGGCTGAGTGGCTCAGTCAGTTAATCCAAGATGTTTTACAACTTGGGAAGGTCAGACACGACAATCTCCCTCAGTTAGTTAACTCTCCCTTCAGAGAGCGTTATTGAGGAGGATATTAAATTAAAAGGCTGTGAGATACTGTGATTGATGGTCCTTGTATTCAAAATGAATGGGAGGGAATATGGTGAGTGATGTTATTGGTGAGTTATTGGTGAGCAAAGAACAAAGAGCGTTACAGCACAAGAACAGGCCCTTCGGCCCTCCAAGCCTGCACTGATCCAGATTCTCTATCTAAACCTGTTGCCTATTTTCTAAGGCTCTGTATCCCTCTGCTCCCTGCCCATTCATGTCTCTGTCCAGATCCATCTATCTTACCCACCTCTACCACCTCCGCTAGCAATGCGTTCCAGGTACCCACCACCCTCTGCGTAAAGACCTTTCCACCTATTTTGCCCTTAAAACATTTCCCTTCTCACTTTGAACTCGTGACCCCTAGCAATTCAGTCCCCCACTTGCTTCTTGCTATCCCCCCCTGTCTATACCCTTCATGATTTTGTAGACTTCAATCAGGTCGCCCTCAACCTCCATCCTTCTAATGAAGACAATCCTAATCTACTCAACCTCTCTTCCTAACTAGTGCCCTCCATACCAGGCAACATCCTGGTGAACCTCCTCTGCACCCTCCCCAAAGCATCCACAACCTTTTGCTAATGTGGCGACCAGAACTGTACACGGTATTCCAAATGTGGCCAAACCAAAGTCCTATACAACTGTAACATGCAATTAGCTAGTGTCCAAATTTAACACGCTCTCCTGTGTCTATTTAAAAAGCACATCTCCCTGCGTGACTCCAGTGATGAGAGTGGATGAGTGGCTGAGCCCAGTCTTGCTTGGTGCCACCTTGGGGCTGTGAGGGGTGAGGACCTCACTGTCTGACCTCTCCTCCACCCCATTCTGCTCCTGAATCGGTGGTGTCTATATCACAGACTATCATCCATTTACAGCCAATCATTTCATTTGGGCCAATCCCTCACTTCCCACTTCCCCCTATTTTTGTTGCAGTGCCCAGGCCCTGGTGGTTAGGGCTTGTAATTCATTAAATGTTTACATTGTGACGCAGGTACAGGTTTATTTAAAACAATTCCTGACTTTCTGCCTCTTCTCTGTGGCTGTACTTGTTGCCTGAGCGTCCTTAGAGGGAGCATGTTGTGTCAGCTAGTACCTTAGAGGGAGATGGGTACCATTGAGGCTGGGCTGTGGAAGCTCCCCCATAAACACCATTTTGGATTCGATGCCCTCTTTCCCCCCGCCCCCGCCCCCGCCCCCGCCCCAACTCCAGTCATAGAATCATACAGCACGGGAACAGACCCTTCGGTCCAACCTGTCCATGCCGACCAGATATCCCAACCCAACCTAGTCCCACCTGCCAGCACTTGGCCCATATCCCTCCAAACCCTTCCTATTCCTATACCCATCCAGATGCCTCTTAAATGCTGTAATTGTACCAGCCTCCACCACATCCTCTGGCAGCTCATTCCATACACGTACCCCCCCCCCTCTGCGTGAAAAGGTTGCCCCTTAGGTCTCTTTTATATCCTTCCCCTCTCACCCTAAACCTATGCCCTCTAGTTCTGGACTCCCCCAACCCAAGGAAAAAACTTTGTCTATTTATCCTCTCCATGCCCCTCATGAGTTTGTAAACCTCTATAAGATCACCCCTCAGCCTCCGACGCTCCAGGGAAAACAGCCCCCAGCCTGTTCAACCTCTCCTTATAGTTCAAATCCTCCAACCCTGGCAACATCCTTGTAATTCTTTCCTTCACTCAAGTTTAACAAAACCCTTCCTTTATCAGGGAGATCAGGATCGAAACAGTGGCCTAACCAATGTCCTGTACAGCCGCAACGTGACCTCCCAACTCCTGTACTCAATAAAGGAAAGCATACCAAATGCCTTCTTCACTATCCTATCGACCTGCGACTCCACTTTCAAGGAGCTATGAACCTGCACTCTAAGGTCTCTTTGTTCAGCAACACTCCCCAGGACCTAACTATTAAGTGTATAAGTCCTGTCCTGATTTGCCTTTCCAAAATGCAAATCCCCATATTTATCTAAATTAAACTCCATCTGCCAGTCCTGGACCCATGGGATCTCCCTCTTTATTGATTCTGTTTGTAATATCACTCTCCCCTTGGAGAGCAGTCTTCAAAGCTGGGTTTTGTTTTTTTTTGTTAATTTGCTGATTGGAATTATTTATTGAAAAGTAAGCTGGGTTTCTCCCAACTGGGGAGTTGGACAGGGAAACGAGTCCAGAGGGGAAAGGTGGAAATGGGTGTTTGTGTTAAACTGTGGATTCATGAAGCCTTTGAAGAATTGCATGGGCTGTATTCCTGGTAAAAACAATGACTGCAGATGCTGGAAACCAGATTCTGGATTAGTGGTGCTGGAAGAGCACAGCAGTTCAGGCAGCATCCAAGTAGCTTCGAAATCGACGTTTCGGGCAAAAGCCCTTCATCAGGAATAAAGGCAGTGAGCCTGAAGCGTGGAGAGATAAACTAGAGGAGGGTGGGGGTGGGGAGAAAGTAGCATAGAGTACAATGGGTGAGTGGGGGAGGGGATGAAGGTGATAGGTCAAGGAGGAGAGGGTGGAGTGGATAGGTGGAAAAGGAGATAGGCAGGTAGGACAAGTCCGGACAAGTCATGGGGACAGTGCTGAGCTGGAAGTTTGGAACTAGGGTGAGGTGGGGGAAGGGGAAATGAGGAAATTGTTGAAGTCCACATTGATGCCCTGGGGTTGAAGTGTTCCGAGGTGGAAGATGAGGTGTTCTTCCTCCAGGCGTCTGGTGGTGAGGGAGCGGCGGTGAGGGAGGCCCAGGACCTCCATGTCCTCGGCAGAGTGGGAGGGGGAATTGAAATGTTGGGCCATGGGGCGGTGTGGTTGCAAGCGTGGAGCAGAGGATCTTGAAGGAGAACTGTTGCTGGTGTTTTTGAATCTGTAGTCTGTACTGATGAAGGGCTTTTGCCTGAAACGTCGATTTTCCTGCTCCTCGGATGCTGCCTGACCTGCTGTGCTTTTCCAGCACCACTCTGATCTAGACTCTGGTTTCCAGCATCTGTAGTCATTGTTTTTACCAGTGAAAATCAACCCAAGAGATTATTTTAAGTTTTAACTGCATTCAGATGTGAGGGCAGAAATAACGAAGTGGTGATTCTCAGACTGACATCACAAAATTCTTCCTCATGGAAGGAGTGGTCGACCCATTGAATTAAGTTACCGATCAAGCAAAGAAAGGAATGTCGAGAGTTAAGTTACATCAGACAATGAAAAGACAAGTAAAATAATTGAGAAATTAAAGTCCAGATTTTAACTGGGAAATCCAGGATGGTTGGGAAATCTACCTTCGAGGATTGGAGACAGTCCAAAGTCTCATTAATCTTCGGAATGTTAGGCTCCACCTTCCTGTGGCTAAAGCCACATGGTCACAATAGTGGCAGTGAAGAAGACCCTTTGGGCTGTATGGCTGCAATATTAAACCCCAATTAAACAGACTTAAATTCATGTCCTGAAATATCACCAAAAAACAACTTTAAAGAGCCGTGCACCATATAAGTAACTGTTTCTTTAGAATCATTGGAGCCGAGAGAGGGAGTCAGGGGGAGATAGAGGGATGGGGAAAGGAAGGTGAAGGCTGAGGGACGGGGGATGGTGCAGGAGAGAAGGAAAGGCTGAGTGAAGAATGAGTAGCCGCTGTGCTGATCACCGTGTCTTTCATTCCAGCAGGGGGTGTTGTTTGGGAGTCTCCAGTGACCAGCTGTGGCTAACCAAGATGGGTCCAGCCGCCATGTTGGGCCCAATGCACTGGCACGGATTACCAGAGCGAACCAGCGCCCAGTGCCAGGCAGACATGGCCCTCTGCCCTTGGTCATCGATGGCTGCAGATCCTGCCTGTGCCTATCCAACCACGGCTCCTCTCCAGATGGCCTACACCACCAGGCTGTCTGAATGCCAGCCCCCAGGTAGTGGGTTTGAGAAGCCGACGGGCCTGGCCCCTTGCTACCCGAGTGAAGACCATCCCCTTCAAGGTGTGTGCGGCGGCTCCCGAGTGCGGCCAGTCTCTCTGCCAACAATGTTGTACCAGCCGACCAGCGCCAGCCCCTTCAGTGACGCCTTCCTGAGCAGCCAGCAGCGGCCTGCCATTGGAGTGCAGCTAAAGGAGGGAACGGCCTCTGCTGGGCAGCTGCCAAGATGGCTGCTGATGTGCCCAACTGTCACGGGATATGGTGTACTTGACGACAGCCAGATCCACTCAGAGGGTACTGTCTGTGAGCACGATTGGCTAAGGGCATCGCCAAGCAACCCAACATGTTGCCTCGGTAGCAACAAAGACCCTCCCTCCCCGACACTGGGCCCAATGGGTGAGTGTGTCCTTCCTCTCGTGTCTGGGTGATGTGCCAGAGGGAGGGACAGCAGTCTGTGCTGAGTTTTATTTTTGTTTTGTTTTATTACAAAAGTGTACTTCATTCATAAAAAATAATCCTTATTTTGGAATATTGCGTGCAATTCTGGTCTCCTTCCTATCGGAAAGATGTTGTGAAACTTAAAGGGTTCAGAAAAGATTTACAAGGATGTTGCCAGGGTTGGCGGATCTGAGCTACAGGGAGAGGCTGAACAGGCTGGGGCTGTTTTCCCTGGAGCGTCGGAGGCTGAGGGATGACCTTATAGAGGTTTACAAAATTATGAGGAGCATGGATAGGGGTAATAGGCAAAGTCTTTTCCCTGGGGTCGGGGAGTCCAGAACTAGAGGGCATAGGTTTAGGGTGAGAGGGGAAAGATATAAAAGAGACCTAAGGGGCAACTTTTTCACACAGAGGGTGGTACGTGTATGGAATGAGCTGCCAGAGGATGTGGTGGAGGCTGGTACAATTGCAACATTTAAAAGGCATTTGGATGGGTATATGAATAGGAAGGGTTTGGAGGGATATGGGCAGGGTGCTGGCAGGTGGGACTAGATTGGGTTGGGATATCTGGTCGGCATGGACAAGTTGGGCTGAAGGGTCTGTTTCCGTGCTGTACATCTCTCTGACTCTATTTAGAGGGATATGGGCCAACCGCAGGCAAGTGGGACTAGTTTAATTTGAGAATCTTGGTCAGCATGGATGAGTTGGGCGGAAGGGTCTGTTTCCGTGCTGAATGACTGTGTGATGATGACTTGAGTACTGTGAGCAGGCATATGAACTATCAAGAGAGAAACTGATCAAATAAAACAGGTGAAACAGGACAAGTAGATTTCATCACAGGTAAGTGTGAGAATTTGGACCAGAGTACAGATGCAAAAATTATTTAAAAGGTAAAAAGCTGGCAAGAGGGGAACCCCAAAGAGATTTAGTGGTCCCAGTAGACAAGTTCATAAACTGCAGTAGTCAGAGAAATTAAAAAAACCCAAATGCCAGTGGAATGTTTGTCTTTATAACCGGAGAGCTGGAATCTGAAGGGGAAGAGACTCAGCTGCTGTTGTACAAATCTCCCAAAACTAGGGCGGAATATGGTGTACAGTTCTCAGCATCAAATCTCCAGAAAGATATCGTGACCCTGAGGTGCAGTTTCACTTGCAATTGACGGGTTAGATTAGTGAGCGAGATCACGTCAGCCGAGTTTAGATTCCATTGAATACACAAGTTTAAAGTGATTTCACCGAGGTCTCGAGGAGTTTTGGGAGGAACCAAAGAGGTGGGCAGGGAGCAATTTTCCACTGGGAATGGGTCAAGAGAAGGTCACCTTTAATGTCACAGCCAGGTTATTGAGGACGGGAAACATTTCTGACCACAGGGGATAGTGAAAGTCTGGAAATCTCTCCACACACACAGCAGCGGGCCCTGTCTCACTTTAAATCTGACATTGAGAGATATTTGTGAGCTCGAAGTAGTGAGGGTCATGGCACCATATTTGACTCCCATCCCTCCAATCCCTTCCTATTCATATACCCATCCAGATGCCTTGTAATTGTACCAGCCTCCACCACTTCCTCTGGCAGCTCATTCCATACACGCACCACCCTCTGTGTGAAAAGAAATTGCCCCTTAGATCCCTTTTAAATTTTTCCCTTCTTGCCTTAAGTCTGGACACCCCATCCCAGGGAATAGACTTTGTCTATTTATCCTATCCCTGCCCCTCATAATTTTGTAAACCTCTATAAGGTCACCCCTCAGCCTCCGACGCTCCAGGGGAAACAGCCCCAGCCTGTTCAGCCTCTCCCTGTAGCTCAGATCCTCCAACCCTGGCAACATCCTTGTAAATCTTTTCTGAACCCTTTCAAGTTGAATGTCTTTCCTGTAGCAGTGAGACCGGAATTGAATGCAGTATTCCAAAAGCGGCCTAACCAATGTCCTGTACAGCCGCAACATGACCTCCCAACTCTTACACTTAAAGTACTGACCAATAAAAGCAAACCTGCTAATTGTAGGGAGCTGTTTGGCTCACTCATGCCCTTTGGGGATGGAAACTGCTGTCCTTACCTGGTCTGGCCCATATGTGACTCCAGACCCACAGCAATGTGGTTGGCTCCTAAATGCCCCATGGCATGGACCATCAAGTCACTTGGGTCGAGTCGCAAGGTATGGGCAGCAGATCCCAGTGACACCACAGTCCCCCACAGGAACAGAAGCGATGCACCATGGGGGAAGTATCTTACTAACTGTATCCCGATCCCTCTCCCTCAGGCCCTGATCTCCAGGGAATAGCATTAAAACATTGTTGTCATTTTCGCCTGTTAGAAAGGTCTGTTTGCTGCTCTCGTTCCTGGCGAAAGCATCAATTTCCTCCGAATGGAGTTTCCAGGCCGGTTCGATGCACTGAGAGGCCGCTCTGTGTATATATATATATATCACACACAAGCTGACCTTTGGCATCTGTTTTCGATTCTAAGGGCAGAAACTGTCAGTGGATTGACCGTCCCGGGCTGAGAGCAGACTGACCAGGTCAGACAAGCATAGTCAGTCCGCTGTGGGTCTCCGACACAGCTTTGGATGGGACCCAGATTGCAAGAAAGCTGTTGTGTAGTTCTTGCTGGGATAGTGCCGAGGGAACCTTACATCCAACCTGGGGAGTGTCTGATGTGCATGAAATTCCCAGGAAGGTGGGATGACATCAGTCCACGATCCCAGTTTGAGTTATTAAGGCTGGTCACATTATGCTGTATTTGGCCCACAGCTCCTTCCCGGTATGGCGATGTGGTCACATTTCCTGCTGGATATGATCTTGTTGACCGTGGGATGAGTGTGGGAGAGGCTGGTCCGATATCGTGCGCTGTGACCAGACAGGATCCTGAGGCCGACAGACAGACAGACGCAGAAGGTAAGGAGCAGCCCCTCTCTGGTTGGTTCCACGGTCTTCCAGCCATTTATTGAATTCCGTGGGATATTTTCACGTAACAACAGGGTTTCTAGTTGATGGAAGATGCAGAATCACCGTCGTGGGATGGACCAATTTTTAAACAGGTACATTTACGTAGCGCCGTCGGCGAGTTCAGGCCGTCCACTGAGTGGAGGAATTTGGATATGCGCCCACCATCGGGGTGTAAGGAAGCAGCTGTGATACTGAACCCGGAGAGAACAACAAGTGAGCTGGGGTCAGGCACAGCGGCTGTGTGCTCCTACAGCCTGTTACAGTCAGACTGTGAAGGGTTAATCAGAGCGGGGTTATCAGCCCAATCATTGTACATTCCAGCTCACAAACCTCACGTGCCACTGAGCTGTGCGATGGTGTTGGTGAGTGTGCTGTCCTGGTGGTCTCCAAATGAACTGTCAAAACCAATACATCCCAGAGTGGGAGCTGGTGGAGGGTAACCCAGTGTGGGGGAGTGAACTGGGAGCTGGTGGAGAGTATCCCAGTGTGGGGGAGTGAACTGGGAGCTGGTGGAGGGTAGCCCAGTGTGGGGGAGTGAACTGGGAGCTGGTGGAGGGTAACCCAGTGTGGGGGAGTGAACTGGGAGCTGGTGGAGGGTAACCCAGTGTGGGGGAGTGAACTGGGAGCTGGTGGAGGGTAACCCAGTGTGGGGGAGTGAACTGGGAGCTGGTGGAGAGTGTCCCAGTGTGGGGGAGTGAACTGGGAGCTGGTGGAGGGTAACCCAGTGTGGGGGAGTGAACTGGGAGCTGGTGGAGGGTAACCCAGTGTGGGGGAGTGAACTGGGAGCTGGTGGAGAGTGTCCCAGTGTGGGGGAGTGAACTGGGAGCTGGTGGAGAGTATCCCAGTGTGGGGGAGTGAACTGGGAGCTGGTGGAGGGTGTCCCAGTGTGGGGGAGTGAACTGGGAGCTGGTGGAGGGTAACCCAGTGTGGGGGAGTGAACTGGGAGCTGGTGGAGGGTAACCCAGTGTGGGGGAGTGAACTGGGAGCTGGTGGAGGGTAATCCAGTGTGGGGGAGTGAACTGGGAGCTGGTGGAGGGTAACCCAGTGTGGGGGAGTGAACTGGGAGCTGGTGGAGAGTATCCAAGTGTGGGGGAGTGAACTGTGAGCTGGTGGAGGGTAACCCAGTGTGGGGGAGTGAACTGGGAGCTGGTGGAGGGTATCCCAGTGTGGGGGAGTGAACTGGGAGCTGGTGGAGGGTAACCCAGTGTAGGGGAGTGAACTGGGAGCTGGTGGAGGGTAACCCAGTGTGGGGGAGTGAACTGTGAGCTGGTGGAGGGTAACCCAGTGTGGGGGAGTGAACTGGGAGCTGGTGGAGGGTAACCCAGTGTGGGGGAGTGAACTGGGAGCTGGTGGAGGGTAACCCAGTGTGGGGGAGTGAACTGGGAGCTGGTGGAGGGTAACCCAGTGTGGGGGAGTGAACTGGGAGCTGGTGGAGGGTAACCCAGTGTGGGGGAGTGAACTGGGAGCTGGTGGAGGGTAACCCAGTGTCGGGGAGTGAACTGGGAGCTGGTGGAGGGTAACCCACTGTGGGGGGGTGAACTGGGAGCTGGTGGAGGGTAACCCAGTGTGGGGGAGTGAACTTGGAGCTGGTGGAGGGTAACCCAGTGTGAGGGAGTGAACTGGGAGCTGGTGGAGAGTGTCCCAGTGTGGGGGAGTGAACTGGGAGCTGGTGGAGGGTAACCCAGTGTGGGGGAGTGAACTGGGAGCTGGTGGAGGGTGTCCCAGTGTGGGGGAGTGAACTGGGAGCTGGTGGAGAGTGTCCCAGTGTGGGGGAGTGAACTGGGAGCTGGTGGAGGGTAACCCAGTGTGGGGGAGTGAACTGGGAGCTGGTGGAGGGTAACCCAGTGTGGGGGAGTGAACTGGGAGCTGGTGGAGGGTAACCCAGTGTGGGGGAGTGAACTGGGAGCTGGTGGAGAGTGTCCCAGTGTGGGGGAGTGAACTGGGAGCTGGTGGAGGGTAACCCAGTGTGGGGGAGTGAACTGGGAGCTGGTGGAGGGTAACCCAGTGTGGGGGAGTGAACTGGGAGCTGGTGGAGAGTGTCCCAGTGTGGGGGAGTGAACTGGGAGCTGGTGGAGGGTAACCCAGTGTGGGGGAGTGAACTGGGAGCTGGTGGAGGGTAACCCAGTGTGGGGGAGTGAACTGGGAGCTGGTGGAGAGTGTCCCAGTGTGGGGGAGTGAACTGGGAGCTGGTGGAGGGTAACCCAGTGTGGGGGAGTGAACTGGGAGCTGGTGGAGGGTAACCCAGTGTGGGGGAGTGAACTGGTGAGATGGGTATATTCTCTGGGGATACAGGCAGAGTGAGATGGGTGAGCGAGTCGCTGAGCCGATCGATTTTGCCGGAGTGGAATGGGACTTGGAGAACAATAGGTGGACAGTAAGTGCCATTGTGTATAATTTGGGAGCGAGATCTATCCCAGGACGTGCATGGAAAAGAGTGGGCCTGGAACGGGTGACGGGATTGTGACTATCCGAAGTAAATGATGTGAGTGTTATTGGAAGACAGTCCCTGGCCATGGATCAATGCTGACAGTTCTGTCAAGTCATATTCCTGCACAGAGTCCCAAACCCGCGATGCAGGACAGCTCTCCCTCACTGTGACATGTATGGTGCCCATAGTCTTACTGAGTGATTGCAGACTCCCACCCAATCTCTGATCAAACCTCTCAGCAGTCAAACTGACTGGTTCACTGTGCACTGTCTCATGTCCTGTGGCCTTTAGGAATCACTGGAAAGTTGATGTTGAACTGAGAGTCCCTGGTGACTGGGTTATCATTGCCCAGAACTGCCTTCATCTGAGGAGGGGACGTGATTTTCCATTCGTTCACGTCACTATATTCAAATGTCAAGCCCCCTCATTCAAACCTATCTATCCTTTTTCACACATTCCCTCGAGAACACTGACAACTTGTTTACCTCAGCCAAGAGGCAGGTTAGCACGGCTGCCTCACAGCGCCAGGGTTCAATTCCAGCCTCAGGCGACTGACTGTGTGGAGTTTGCACATTCTCCCCGTGTCTGCGTGGGTTTCCTCCGGGTACTCTGGTTTCCTCCCACAGTCCAAAGATGTGCAGAGCAGGTGAATTGGCCACGGGGAATGGAGGGATGGGGTGGGTCTGGCTGGGATACCCTTCAGAGCATTAGTATGGACCAAGTGACGTGCTTCCACTCTTGAGGGGACTCTGTGATTCTCAGGAGTTGTTCAGAGCAGTCTGGTAGACTAGGGACGCCAAAACAGCTAAACTCTCGTCCTCTCCTTGACCCTCAGAAGAGAGCTCGTCAAGCGTTAGAGAGATGGGGACACTCCAGGATGGGTTGAATTCTCTCAGACCAGGCTAATGGCAGCATGTCAAAGCTCAGCCCAAGCCAGCTGAGATATCGTCTAACCTGGGAATTACAACAGATCCATCAGGCTCCATTTCACCTCAGCTTATAAACACTGACTGAGAACTGCGTCTCTGATTCGGGAAATGAGGAGCCAGGTCTGGTTCAGAGGGAATTTTTTTTAGATTACTTACAGTGTGGAAACAGGCCCTTCGGCCCAACAAGTCCACACCGCCCCGCCGAAGCGCAACCCCTACATACCCCTACATCTACCCCTTACCTAACACTACGGGCAATTTAGCATGGCCAATTCACCTGACCTGCACATCTTTGGACTGTGGGAGGAAACCGGAGCACCCGGAGGAAACCCACGCAGACACGGGGAGAACGTGCAAACTCCACACAGTCAGTCGCCTGAGGCGGGAAAAAAAATTCCATTTACCCCTTCACATTATTTTATCCTTTTTCTGTATCGAGAGAGGTATTTTGTTGACCGTTATTTTTACTGTCTTGCCCTCATTAGGATGAGTATCCTATTTCCAACAATCACGACCAATTTATACCACAGGAAAAAAAGAGTGGTGATCAATTCAGCTTTAGCAATTTAGCTTTTAGCAATTTTCAGGTGCTTTGTTATGAAATGTCTGTATTTATTATCCTGTCCTCCTGTTAGTGGAGTCACTGTGTGCTGCACGCTAACCTCTTCCTTCAGATTTCAGGCAGCAGTCACAATGGACCCCCAGAGCCGTCTCTGTAGATGCCAGTCCACAAAGCAACACTGAACATGGCGAGATACGTTGTGGAAGGTGTGTAGGCTCAAGGAAGGATCTTGTGCGCTGCAGGGCTTTCTAGTGATTTTGTGAGTGATCTTTTAAATGGAAGTCTAAATAGCGCACAATATTGACAGGACTTGCCTCACATTTCCGGCTACAGTTTGGAAAAAAAGGAAAAAACCCGAGACAAGACTACTGTACCCAACCAGGTGTCTAACCTCATCCACCGTCCTTCCCAGTCACCGGGATACACAAGCAGCAAAGGGCTGCAGCTAAAGTCAGGAAACCTTCACTGACTCTTTCTGTCTCCATCCCCCAATTCAAATGCAGGAGAGGTAGTGATGTAGCAGTAATGTGAGAACCCCAGAGTCATGTTCTAGGGTCATGGCTTTGATATCTCACGGTGGCAGATCGAGTCATAGTTGATCTGCATGGAAACAAGCGCTTGCACCCAACTTGTCCATGACGACCAAGTATCCCAAACTAAACTAGTCCTATTTGGCCCATATCCCTCGAAACCTTTCCTATTTGCGTACTATCTGAATGTCTGTAAATGTTGTAACTGTTCCTGCATTTGCTGTTTCCTCTGGCAGGTCATTCCACATAGGAACCCCCCCCCACCCACCCCGTGTTTAAACACTGCCCCTCGGGTGCCTTTTAAATCTTTCTCCCCTCACCTTAAAATTATGCCGCCTGGTTTTCAACTTCTCGACTCTAGGGAAAAGACCTTTGCTATTCACCTTACCTACGCCCCTCATGATTTTATAAACCTCTCTAAGATCACTCCTGAACCGCCAATGCTCCAGTGAAAAAAGTCTCAGCTTATCCAGACTCTCCTCATAACTCAAAACCTCCAATCCGGGCCACATCCTGGAACATCCTTTTGTGAACTCTCTCTAATTAAATACTGTCCTTCCTATAGCAGGGTGACCAGAACTATACAGAGTACTCCAAAAGTGGCCTCACCAAAGACTGGTATAGTCACAGCATGACATCCCAACAGGTCTGACCAATGAAGTCTCGTGTGTCAAACACCTTCTTATAACCCCCTTTCTACCTGTGACGGAACTTTCAAGGAGCTATGTACCTGAACCCTGAAGTCTCTCTGTTCTGCAACACGACCTAAAGCCCTACCATTATAACCCCTGCTCTTGTTTGCTTTACCAATATACAATGCCTCACATTTATAAAACTTCAACTCAATCTGCCACTCCTTAGCCCATTAACCCAATAGATCAAGATCTCTGCAATCTTAGAGAACCTTCTTTACTGACCACCATAAACACCAATTTTGGGGTCATTCACAAGCATACTAACCATTCCGCCCATGTTAACATCCAAATCTTATATATGACACATTAAGTAAAGACAGGGAACATGAAGTCAGCTAAATGGTGAACGTGGACACACTGTTGATTGTTGTAAAAAGCCCATCTGACTCAGCAATATGCATCAAGGAAATAAATGTAGGTGCAACTAACAACACCCAACATCAGTGAATGAACAACTCAAAACGGTTCCATCCACCGTGAGTTAGGCAGCATCCTCTCCTCTCAGAGGGTTATACTCACTCTGTCTGGGCAGTGAGAGAGGGTTATACTCACTCTGTCTGGGCAGTGAGAGAGGGTTATACTCACTCTGTCTGGGCAGTGAGAGAGGGTTATACTCACTCTGTCTGGGCAGTGAGAGAGGGTTATACTCACTCTGTCTGGGCAGTGAGAGAGGGTTATACTCACTCTGTCTGGGCAGTGAGAGAGGGTTATACTCACTCTGTCTGGGCAGTGAGAGAGGGTTATACTCACTCTGTCTGGGCAGTGAGAGAGGGTTATACTCACTCTGTCTGGGCAGTGAGAGAGGGTTATACTCACTCTGTCTGGGCAGTGAGAGAGGGTTATACTCACTCTGTCTGGGCAGTGAGAGAGGGTTATACTCACTCTGTCTGGGCAGTGAGAGAGGGTTATACTCACTCTGTCTGGGCAGTGAGAGAGGGTTATACTCACTCTGTCTGGGCAGTGAGAGAGGGTTATACTCACTCTGTCTGGGCAGTGAGAGAGGGTTATACTCACTCTGTCTGGGCAGTGAGAGAGGGATATACTCACTCTGACTGGGCAGTGAGATAGGGTTATACTCACTCTGTCTGGGCAGTGAGAGAGGGTTATACTCACTCTGTCTGGGCAGTGAGAGAGGGTTATACTCACTCTGTCTGGGCAGTGAGAGAGGGTTATACTCACTCTGTCTGGGCAGTGAGAGAGGGTTATACTCACTCTGTCTGGGCAGTGAGAGAGGGTTATACTCACTCTGTCTGGGCAGTGAGAGAGGGTTATACTCACTCTGTCTGGGCAGTGAGAGAGGGTTATACTCACTCTGTCTGGG
The DNA here is from genome assembly GCF_047496795.1 of Chiloscyllium punctatum. Taxonomy (NCBI): domain Eukaryota; kingdom Metazoa; phylum Chordata; class Chondrichthyes; order Orectolobiformes; family Hemiscylliidae; genus Chiloscyllium; species Chiloscyllium punctatum. The sequence goes on along the minus strand of NC_092755.1, from coordinate 48,608,912 downwards.
CAGTGAGAGAGGGTTATACTCACTCTGTCTGGGCAGTGAGAGAGGGTTATACTCACTCTGTCTGGGCAGTGAGAGAGGGTTATACTCACTCTGACTGGGCAGTGAGAGAGGGTTATACTCACTCTGGGCAGTGAGAGAGGGATATACTCACTCTGTCTGGGCAGTGAGAGAGGGTTATACTCACTCTGACTGGGCAGTGAGAGAGGGTTATACTCACTCTGGGCAGTGAGAGAGGGATATACTCACTCTGACTGGGCAGTGAGAGAGGGTTATACTCACTCTGGGCAGTGAGAGAGGGATATACTCACTCTGGGCAGTGAGAGAGGGATATACTCACTCTGGGCAGTGAGAGAGGGTTATACTCACTCTGACTGGGCAGTGAGAGAGGGTTATACTCACTCTGACTGGGCAGTGAGAGAGGGTTATACTCACTCTGACTGGGCAGTGAGAGAGGGTTATACTCACTCTGGGCAGTGAGAGAGGGATATACTCACTCTGGGCAGTGAGAGAGGGATATACTCACTCTGGGCAGTGAGAGAGGGTTATACTCACTCTGACTGGGCAGTGAGAGAGGGTTATACTCACTCTGGGCAGTGAGAGAGGGATATACTCACTCTGGGCAGTGAGAGAGGGTTATACTCACTCTGACTGGGCAGTGAGAGAGGGTTATACTCACTCTGGGCAGTGAGAGAGGGTTATACTCACTCTGGGCAGTGAGAGAGGGTTATACTCACTCTGGGCAGTGAGAGAGGGTTATACTCACTCTGTCTGGGCAGTGAGAGGGGGTTATACTCACTCTGACTGGGCAGTGAGAGAGGGTTATACTCACTCTGACTGGGCAGTGAGAGAGGGTTATACTCACTCTGTCTGGGCAGTGAGAGAGGGTTATACTCACTCTGGGCAGTGAGAGAGGGTTATACTCACTCTGTCTGGGCAGTGAGAGAGGGTTATACTCACTCTGACTGGGCAGTGAGAGAGGGTTATACTCACTCTGACTGGGCAGTGAGAGAGGGTTATACTCACTCTGTCTGGGCAGTGAGAGAGGGTTATACTCACTCTGGGCAGTGAGAGAGGGTTATACTCACTCTGGGCAGTGAGAGGGGGTTATACTCACTCTGGGCAGTGAGAGAGGGTTATACTCTGGGCAGTGAGAGGGGGTTATACTCACTCTGGGCAGTGAGAGAGGGTTATACTCACTCTGGGCAGTGAGAGAGGGTTATACTCACTCTGTCTGGGCAGTGAGAGGGGGTTATACTCACTCTGACTGGGCAGTGAGAGAGGGTTATACTCACTCTGTCTGGGCAGTGAGAGAGGGTTATACTCACTCTGGGCAGTGAGAGAGGGTTATACTCACTCTGGGCAGTGAGAGAGGGTTATACTCACTCTGTCTGGGCAGTGAGAGAGGGTTATACTCACTCTGACTGGGCAGTGAGAGAGGGTTATACTCACTCTGACTGGGCAGTGAGAGAGGGTTATACTCACTCTGTCTGGGCAGTGAGAGAGGGTTATACTCACTCTGACTGGGCAGTGAGAGAGGGTTATACTCACTCTGACTGGGCAGTGAGAGAGGGATATACTCACTCTGACTGGGCAGTGAGAGAGGGTTATACTCACTCTGGGCAGTGAGAGAGGGATATACTCACTCTGACTGGGCAGTGAGAGAGGGTTATACTCACTCTGACTGGGCAGTGAGAGAGGGATATACTCACTCTGACTGGGCAGTGAGAGAGGGTTATACTCACTCTGACTGGGCAGTGAGAGAGGGTTATACTCACTCTGGGCAGTGAGAGAGGGATATACTCACTCTGACTGGGCAGTGAGAGAGGGTTATACTCACTCTGGGCAGTGAGAGAGGGATATACTCACTCTGACTGGGCAGTGAGAGAGGGTTATACTCACTCTGGGCAGTGAGAGAGGGATATACTCACTCTGACTGGGCAGTGAGAGAGGGATATACTCACTCTGACTGGGCAGTGAGAGAGGGTTATACTCACTCTGTCTGGGCAGTGAGAGAGGGTTATACTCACTCTGACTGGGCAGTGAGAGAGGGTTATACTCACTCTGACTGGGCAGTGAGAGAGGGTTATACTCACTCTAGGAGAAAGTGAGGACTGCAGATGCTGGAGATCAGAGCTGAAAAAGTGTTGCTGGAAAAGCGCAGCAGGTCAGGCAGTATCCAAGGAGCAGGAGAATCGATGTTTCGGGCATGAGCCCTTCTTCAGGAATCCTCAAGAAGGGCTCATGCCGAAACGTCGAATCTCCTGCTCCTTGGATGCTGCCTGACCTGCTGCGCTTTTCCAGCAACACTTTTTCAGCTCTTATACTCACTCTGGGCAGTGAGAGATGGTTATGCTCACTCTGTCTGGGGAGTGAGAGAGGGTTATGCTCACTCTGTCTGGGGAGTGAGAGAGGGTTATGCTCACTCTGTCTGGGGAGTGAGAGAGGGTTATGCTCACTCTGTCTGGGGAGTGAGAGAGGGTTATGCTCACTCTGTCTGGGGAGTGAGTGAGGGTTATGCTTACTCAGTCTGGGGAGTGAGAGAGAGTTATGCTCACTCTGGGGAGTGAGTGAGGGTTATGCTTACTCAGTCTGGGCATTGGGAGAGGGTTATGCTCACTCTCTGGGAAGTGAGAGAGGGTTATACTCACTCTGGACAGTGAGAGGGGGTTATACTCACTCTGGACAGTGAGAGGGGGTTATACTCACTCTGAACAGTGAGAGGGGGTTATACTCACTCTGAACAGTGAGAGGGGGTTATACTCACTCTGGGCAGTGAGAGGGGGTTATACTCACTCTGGGCAGTGAGAGGGGGTTATACTCACTCTGGGCAGTGAGAGAGGGTTATACTCACTGGACAGTGAGAGGGGGTTATACTCACTCTGGACAGTGAGTGAGGGTTATGCTTACTCAGTCTGGGCATTGGGAGAGGGTTATGCTCACTCTCTGGGCAGTGAGAGAGCTTTATACTCACTCTGGACAGTGAGAGAGGGTTATATTCACTCTGGACAGTGAGAGGGGGTTATACTCACTCTGGATAGTGAGAGAGGGTTATACTCACTCTGGACAGTGATGGAGGGTTTTACTCAATGTCTGGGCAGTGAGAGGGGGTTATACTCACTCTGTCTGGGCAGTGAGAGAGGGATATACTCACTCTGGGCAGTGAGCGAGGGATATACTCACTCTGGACAGTGAGTGAGGGTTATACTCACTCTGTCTGGGGAGTGAGTGAGGGTTATACTCACTCTGGACAGTGAGTGAGGGTTATACTCACTCTGTCTGGGGAGTGAGTGAGGGTTATACTCACTCTGGACAGTGAGTGAGGGTTATACTCACTCTGTCTGGGGAGTGAGTGAGGGTTATACTCTGGGCAGTGAGAGGGGATTATACTCACTCTCTCTGGGCAGTGAGAGAGGGTTATACTCACTCTCTCTGGGCAGTGAGAGAGGGTTATACTCACTCTCTCTGGGCAGTGAGAGAGAGTTATACTCACTCTCTCTGGGCAGTGCGAGGGGGTTATACTCACTCTCTCTGGGCAGTGAGCGAGGGATATACTCACTCACTCTGGGCAGTGAGAGGGGGTTATACTCACTCTGGGCAGTGAGAGGGGGTTATACTCACTCTGGGCAGTGAGAGGGGGTTATACTCACTCTGGGCAGTGAGAGGGGGTTATACTCACTCTGGGCAGTGAGAGGGGGTTATACTCACTCTCTCTGGGCAGTGAGTGAGGGTTATACTCACTCTCTCTGGGCAGTGAGTGAGGGTTATACTCACTCTGTCTGGGCAGTGAGAGAGGGTTATACTCACTCACTCTGGGCAGTGAGAGATTGTTATACTCACTCTCTCTGGGCAGTGAGAGAGGGTTATACTCACTCACTCTGGGCAGTGAGAGATTGTTATACTCACTCTCTCTGGGCAGTGAGAGATTGTTATACTCACTCACTCTGGGCTGTGAGCGAGGGATATACTCACTCACTCTGGACAGTGAGAGGGGGTTATACTCACTCTGGACAGTGAGAGGGGGTTATACTCACTCTCTCTGGGCAGTGAGGCATTGGACCCTCTGAGATATCCTGACAGGTTGCAGCGATGACCTTTCTGTCCCAGCTCTTTTAGCGTTCTGACAAAAAGACCCACATGCTGGACTTTGATTTTCATATACTTCAGATTTTCGCATCACTGCATTCAGCAGTGCGTTGGCTGACTGGGTTCTGATACCTGGGTGTATTTGTTGGAACATAGGAACAGAACGATGCCATTCAGCCCCTCAATATGACTGATCTGTAGCCTGACTCCATATGCCTCCCTTTGACCATGTCCCTTGATGCCACTGCCCAATAAAAATATATCTACCTCCGATTTAACACTAACGTCTGATCCAGCATCCACTGCCATTTGTGGAAGAGAGATTCGAGTCTCCCACCCTTTGTGTGTAAAAGTGTTTCCTAACATCTCTCCAGAATGGTCTGGCCCTCATCCTCAGACACTACCCTCTCTTTCTAGAATCTCCAACCATTGATGAAGAGCTGATACTCGAAATGTCGACTCTCCTGCTCCACGGGATGCTGTGCTTTTTGACTCTGATCCTCAACATCTACAGTCGTCCCTGTCTCTAACCACTGGCAATAGTTTGTCTTTATCTACCCTGTATTTTCCTGCTAATATCTTTAAGACTTCAATCAGATCTCCTCTTAACCTTCTAAATTCCAGAGAAAACGTGCCTACTTTTTATAATCTGACCTCGTAACTTAACCCCTAAAGTCCAGGTATTATTCTTTTAAACCTGCAGTACACTCCCTCCAAGACCAATATAAATTTCCTAAGGTGTGATGCCCAGGGTCTGCTCCAAGTGGGGTCTAACTGCAGCATCACCCTCTGCATCCTTCTATTCCAGTCCTCAAGATGCACCCTTCAGCCGCCTTATTTACTTTCTGTACCTGTTTGTGACATTTTAAAGATCTATGCACCTGAACTCTTTCGTTTCTTTCGACATCCACTATACTTTCCATCACAGAATTTGGAAAGTACCCTAATCGCTCCTATATCGGTCCAAAAATAGATAACCTCACCCTTGCTTACATTGAAGGCCATCTTGCCCATTCACTTAATCTCTCAATTTCCCTTTGTAATTTTATGCTAACATCTACACTAATCCTCTCTGACAGGCATCCCATTGCACTTTTTACCCATCTACTAACAACAAAAATCCACTATTCCTTGCGATTTTTGTCAAACGTTTACGTTTCTATAACCGTGTCTTGTTGAGGAGCAGAACAGAGTTAGTGATGGTTCAACGAGAGGCAGTCTAGGGAGGTTTAACCACACAAAAACCTGGAATGGGGGCACTGTCTTTGGAAAGAAGGTTGGACAAGATAGGCTGACGACTGCTGACGTTTGGAAAATTGATTGAAACATCTACGATCCTGAAGGTTCTTGACAGTGTAGATGTGGAGAGAACGTTGCCTCTAATGATAGAATCTTGGATCAAGGCGTGGTTAAAAAGTGAGATGAAGGAGGGAAAGCGTTAAACATGACATAAGTAGGCCAACTGCAGGGCATTTGTCGTGTGAATATTCATAAATACATCCTACAAGAGAGAAGAATCACTGACGAGAACAAATTTCCACATTAAGTATTCACAAGTACATCCAAGTGGTGAATATTTAGTAATATACAGAGATTTACACAGTAAACATTCACACATACATCACTACCCCCTCACATGACACATTCCACCAAGTCTTCTCAGCACCTGTTTTATTGCTCCATGTGGAAGCTTAAGGAGTAGAAGCAGGAATAGTCCATATGTCGAGATTAGACCTAGATTAGGGCTTTAATGTCGTTACACATTTTCCTGCAAATGTCCATCTCAAACATGTACCTCTTAAAGGTCTGGCTCCTGTCTGATTTCTTCCAAACCATTTTCCCAAGTCTACAAACCAGGGTTGAGGCAAAGGAATGACCCGGTGTTTTCCTTGGCCAATATTTGATTTGTCACTTAAATCATCATTTGCACTTTGACCCCCCGGGGCGCTGACCCTGGCTTCGAAGTTGTCAGCGTATACGACAAAGGGGAAATTTGTTTTCACACAGTGAGGTTAGGGTCTGGATCGCTCTGCCTGAGGGCGCGCTGGGGGCGGGTTCAGGTGAAACCTCCGCAAGGAATTAGACAAGGATCTGAGAAGGAAGAAAGTGCGAGGGTCGCAGGGAGAAAGCAGCTGAGTGAATTGCCGATTTGGAGAGCCATAGGATGGGCCAAATGGCCTCTTGCACTGGAACGGCTCTAAGGTTCTGTGAACTCTCTATCTTCAAGACTTCCACCTGACCTTGACACAGAAGGAAAATGTTAATAAGAGCCTGCGGCTAACTTTGGCTCGAGGTCCTCCTTACCCAGAGTTGAAGATTCTCCTCTCGCTCAGACAGCCAGCTCTGTAAATACCAGGGCAGTTTGGGTCAATGACCATTAGCCTGAATGTGAGAACTCTGAAGGAATGCCAGTGACTTGAAGAATTATCTGTCACTTCCTCCACAGAGGCTGCTTGACCTTCTGTGTGCTAGCAGGGTTTCCTCTTCCTAGGCTTCCATTTGGGGTCACTGTTTCCTTTCCAATTTGGTCTGTGGTGGTTTTAGGAGTTATTACGATGGCTGTGGTTGTTGGAGGACAGTCATCTCAGCTCTAGGACATCTCTGCAGGAGTTCCTCACGGGAGTGTCCTCAGCCTAACCATCTTCAGCTGCTTCATCAATGACCTTCCCTCCATCAGAAGGTCAGACCTGGGGATGTCCACTGATGACTGCACAATGTTCAGCTCCATTTTCGACTCCTCAGATACTGAAGCATTCCATGTTCAAATGCAACAAGATCTGGACAATATCCAGTTCTGAAGAAGGGTCACCAGGCCTGAAGTCATTGACTCTGCTTTCTCTCTGCTGAAGCTGCCAGACCTGCTGAGTTTCTCCAGCAGTTTCTGTTTTTGTGACAGTGGGTTGGTAAGTGGCATTTCTGACAGGCAATGAGCATCTGCAGCATCAGAGAATCTAACCATGAACCTTTGACATTCAACAGCTACATTATTATTGCTTAATCTTTCACAGTCACCATCCTGGGAGGTGACATTAACCAGCAACTGAATGGGACTAGCTAGATAAATGCTGGGGCTACGACAACAGCCCAGAGGCTAGGACATCTGTTGCAAGTAACTCTTCTCCTGACTTCTCAAAGCCTGTCCACCATCTCTAAGGCACAGGTCAGGAATGTGATGGAATAGACTCCACTTTCGTACAGCTTCTACAGTCATCCAGGACACAGCCCGTACAATTGATACCTGACCCGCAAACATTCCCCCCTTTCACCCAACAGCTCAGTAACACCAGTGTTGACTGAGCACAGAAACAGGCCCTTCAGCCCAACTCGTCCTTTCCGACCGGTTTCCCATTTGCCTGTGCTTTGGCCCCTATCCCTCAATACTGTTCCTGTCCACGTACCTTCAGTTGTCTTTGAAATGTTGGAATTGTGCCAGCCCTCCACCACTTGCTCTGGCAGCTTGTCCCATATACCCACCGCCCTCTGTGTGAAAAGGTTGCCCCGTAGGTCCTCTCTCACTTTAAACCTCTTGTGTTGGACTCCATTAACTTGGAGAAAAGACCTTGGCTGTTCGCCCTATCTGTGTCCCTCGTGATTTTGGATGCACCGCAACAACTCACCAAGCTTCCTTCAACAGAACCTTCCCTGACCTCGGTGAAAACTGGGAAGCATGTGCAGGTTGGGCCGAAGAGCCTGCTTCCATGCTGTAAACCTCTCTGTCACCTGGAAGGACAAGAACAGCAGAGATGTGATACCACACTGAAAGGTTTCCCTCAGTGCTGCACCCCATCCTGACTTGGAACTATCTCACCGTTGCTTCACTCTGGCTGGGTCAAAATCCTGGAACTCCCTCCCAAAGAGCACCGCGGATCTTCCGACAGCAGATGGAGCACGGTGTTTGAAGAAGGCAGCTCCTTCTCTGAGCCGGTTGGGGCCTGGAGACGAAGTGATGCCTGCAGCCTCCTGAATGAAGAGCAGACTCGACGCAGTGAACCCTCTGACTGACGCAAGTACGTTCCCCACAATCAGGAGGAAGGGAACTGGGTTCCAGCCACGTTGGGATATTCACTGCCGGCCAGCTTTTAATCTGTTGTGTTCCCCGGTTGCTGATAGACTTGTTTTACATTTCAGCGGTACTCCCAGAAATGAGGCCTGACTATTACATTGTCACGCTCAAACGTTTGTGCAAAACACTTTGGTTTCTTTCACATTTATCTCCATATCCTCACTGAGCAAGCTCCATCCGTGAGGATACTCTGCCTTGGACTTCACGTGCAAACAAAATGAATCCAGAGCCCCTCCTCAGGTTAAAAGTGCCTGTTGTACCTTAGTGTTCCTGTGACTCACCACCTTCCCAAATGCAATTCAGGAAAAGTAATAAATGCTTGTCGTAGAACAGAGAGGGGTGCACGTACATAACTCTTTGCAGTTTATGGTCACATGCAGATGGTGCGGTTACAAAAGGTGTTTTGCACACTTGCCTTTATTGCTCAGTTCTTTGAGGATAGGAGCTGGGACGCCATGCTGAGATTGGACAGGAAGTTGGTGAGGCCTGTTCAGGGGGTGGGGTGTCCAGCTCTGGTCGCCCTGTTCGAGGAAGGAAATTATTAACCTGGAGAGGGTTCGGAAAACATTTCCCAGGATTACAACGGGATCGTGATCAGATGGGCCAATGGGCTGAGAAGTGGCAAATGGAGTTTAATTCAGATAAATGCGAGGTGCTCCATTTTGGGAAAGCAAATCAGAGCAGGACTCATACACTTAATGGTAAGGTCCTAGGGAGTGTTGCTGAACAGAAACCTTGGAGTGCAGGTTCATAGCTCCTTGAAAGTGGAGTCGCAGGTCGATAGGATAGTGATGAAGGTGTTTGGTATGCTTTCCTTTATTGGTCTGAGTATTGAGTACAGGAGTTGGGAGGTCATGTTGCGCTGTACAGGACATTGGTTAGGCCACTGTTGGAATATTGCGTGCAATTCTGGTCTCCTTCCTATCGGAAAGATGTTGTGAAACTTGAAAGGGTTCAGAAAAGATTTACAAGGATGTTGCCAGGGTTGGAGGATTTGAGTTATAATGAGAGGCTGAACAGCTTGGGGCTGTTTTCCCTGGAGCGTCGGAGGCTGAGGGGTGACCTTATAGAGGTTTACAAAATTATGAGGGGCATGGTTAGGATAAATGAACAAAGTCTTTTCCCTGGGGTCGGGAGTCCAGAACTAGAGGGTATAGGTTTAGGGTGAGAGGGGAAAGATATAAAAGAGACCTAAGGGGCAACTTTTTCACGCAGAGTGTGGTACGTGTATGGAATGAGCTGCCAGAGGATGTGGTGGAGGCTGGTACAATTGCAACATTTAAAAGGCAATTGGATGAGTATATGAATAGGAAGGGTTTGGAGGGATATGGGCCGGGTGCTGGCAGGTGGGACTAGATTGGGTTGGGATATCTGGTCGGCATGGACGGGTTGGACCGAAGGGTCTGTTTCCATGCTGTACATCTCTATGACTCTATAACTACAGAGGGAATGCAGCAGAGGTTCACCAGATTAATCACTGGGTCGGCATGATTGTTTTACGTGAAGAGAAGGAGGAACCTGGGTCTGTATTCGCCACAGTTTGAAACAATGAGAATTCTGACAGGATGGATGTCGATAGGACAATCCCCCCCCCCCCCCCCCCCGCCTACTGAATCTAAAACCAGTCTCAGAATAAGGGGTAGGCCATTTATAACTAAGTTGAGGAGAAATGTTTTCACAGGGAAGATAGTGAATCTTTGGAAATCTCTAACCCCAGGTTCAAGACAGGAATTGATAGCTGCCAGTTCAATGATCGAGCAGGTACAATGGCTGACTTCTTCTCCCTTGGTTGTGGGGTGTTACGGGGGCAGCTCTTTCACACCAAGTTTCAAGATCCTCATGTTGAAACAGAACAAAGGGCAAAGAATCTGTGAAAGGAAAGTCTGTGTTTACGTCGCGCCTTTATAACCACCCTAAAGTGCTTTTCAGCCAGTAAAATATTTTTGGTGTAGTCACTGTGGTGCAGCAGGAAAGGGGGCGGCCATTTTGGACACTGCATTGCTATGGTTACCACAACCCAGGTTCAGTGTGTTGACAGATGAATATTGGTCACCACTCAGTGGGGATATGCCCCACGCCACCCTTCCTTAAACAGTGAGACCTTTCCGGGCGCTGGAGGTGCCGTCACAGGGCTCGGAGGCTCACTGCCTGTTTGGGGTCATGTACACAGAGCCGGTGCAGTTCCCAGATCCACGGGCCTAGCCCGATCGAGGGTGACCCACGGTGGGTGGGCGGGGCACGGAGAGACTTGCCTCCAGCACTTCATCAAAATTTTAAAAGAAGCAGTAAAATATAAAAGGGCTTCGACCCTTCATGCCCCATCCATGTCTATCACCCACTCCCATGGCCACTCATACTCTCTACATGTCTCAATACCTCAGTAATTACCCCCATGGTCACTCATACCCTCGACATGTCCCTATACCCCTGAAATTACTGCCAAGAGGTATCATATCCTCTACATGTCCCTATACCCCTGTAATTACACCCAATGGCTAACATACCCTCTATATGTCCCCATACCTCTGTAATTACCCCCATGGGCCCTCATACCCCTCTATATGTCCCCATACCTCTGTAATTACCCCCACGGTAACTCATACCCTCTACATGTTCCTATACCCCTGTAATTACCCCCATAGCCACTCATACCCCTATACATGTCCCTTATACCCCTGTAATTGCCCCCATAGCCACTCATACCCCTCTACATATCCCTATACGCCTGTAATTACCCCCATGGTAACTCATACCCTCTACATGTTCCTATACCCCTGTAATTACCCCCATAGCCACTCATACCCCTCTACATATCCCTATACGCCTGTAATTACCCCCATGGTCACTCATACCCCTCTACGTGGACGTATTCCCCTGTAATTACCCCCATAGCCACCCATACCCCTCTACATGTCCCTATACCCTTGTAATTACCCCCATAGCCACTCATACCCTCTACATGTCCCTTATACCTGTGTAACTGCCCCCTACCATAGCCACTCATACCCTCCATGACAATCTAGACCCATGTAATTACCCATCATGGCTCTCTCTACTTTGCATGACAACCTGGGCCCCTCTACCCTACACCCATCCCCAATGCCGCACGTGTTCTTCTTGAGACAAATACCAGCTTAGTGCCAGGCCTTCCTGGTTACCACCTTCTGATCTTCCACCCACTGTGCCAGCACTCACTGTTCCCCATCGATCGATATCTGGGACCCAGGCTGAGGAGTGATAAAATAAAAGTTGTGTCTGTTGATAAATTCTCTGTAATAAAACAAACCACCACATCTATAAGAGCCCATTCACTACGTTTAACCTCAAATAGTCTGTAAAATCAAGGGTTGGAACTCATAATTCACCTTAACCAGGTTATAACAACTAAGCCAATCAAACTGTGAAGTGGCAGGCATCCCACTGAGTTAGTGGGAGGGATTGGCCCCAGTCATACAGTGCTGGTGCTGGAGTGCTAACCCTCAGACTCGGGTCAATCCGTGTGAAATGTGCTGCAGGTGTCTGTAAACAGTAGGTATTTATCTTACCTTGGCAGATGGAGACTGCTTTCGACAGCCCCTTCTGATAGTTCCTTTTTTCTACTTCTAACAGCTCTCTTGTTCCAAACAGCTTGATCGTTCAAACACGTTTGTTCACTTGTTACACACACGTGTCTATTTTTGACCATCTCAAAGGACGACTGACCTCCCACAAAGAGCACCTTCGCCCCTCCCTCCCCCTTCTAGTGGTGTCCTGGGCCTCGGCCCCTACCAGGGTGTCTTACATCGCTGCCAAGTTCAGACCTGCTCTGGCCAGATCAATTGGTACCTCTCCGTGTCCCCATTCCTGGCCACTGAAAGTCAATGCTGACTGTAGCACCTGCTGTTTTAGGCAGACAGCTACATCTGGGGACCATCCCTGTCATGAAAACAGTGGGCGCTATGTTCCAAAGACCGGGGCTGTCAGATTTTGATCTCAAACAGCCTCCAAGGTTTTGAGAGTTCGAGCCTCCATTGCAGATACACTCAGCGGCGACAGCTGTTCGCAGAGGGAGGTAGAATGTCATCATTTCAGAAACATTTGGACAGGTAGATGGATGGGATCGGTATGGAGGGATATGGAGCAATTGCGGGCAATGGGACGAGTTTAATTGTGACGCGCTGTGCTGACCAGGACGCCATTTTATAAAGAGCAATGGATTGCATTTACAAAAAGCGGTCATGTTTCATTTCGCTGTTGCGTTTGTAGGTTGGCCCATCTGAAAGTCCTGGCGGAAGAAAATTGCAGCCTGGAATGCAATCAGGTCAGTCACCGAGCGAAAGTAAACCTCTCCCTTCCCTTTTACACTGAACAAGCCAAGGTGACCTGCACCTGAGGGTCTGTGTGGGCTCTGGATCTGCACACAGTCTCTGGCTCCGATATCGCACACTGGTGACAGAGTGAAGCTCCTTTCCTGGAAAGGTCTGTCAGACTTTGCTGTCCTTTTGATAAACTGCGCTCTAGTCACAGCCAGGCAGCAAAGCAGAGCTAACCCCCAGCTTTTGTTCACCACCAACCCCATCATTGCCAGAGATGTGACGTCTAACGGAGTGCTCACAGGTTAGATGCCACTGTGTTCAAGGTGCTATGTTAAGACAAGTTGTTGTGATACAATAACCACTAACACAGGTGTCACTGCCAAGATTTCCACCTTTAAGCGCAACTGTTTTTATCACATTCCTGATCCAGATGCGCTACTTGTGTTTCTGAGGAAACCCTTCAGTAAGGGTGTGCTTTATTGCATCAGACAGCACGGAAGCAGACCCTTCACTCCAACCAGTCTGTTATCCCAAAGTAAACTACTCCCACCTGCCCCTGGCCCATATCCCTCGAAACCTTTCTTGCTCAAGTGCGTTTCTAAGTGTCATAACCGTACTCATGTGCACCACACCCTCAGCAAGTTCATTCCACACACGAACCACCCTCTTTGCATCAAAGAATTGCCCCCCCCCATGTCTTTTTAAAATCTCTCTTCTCTCACCTTAGACATTGGAGAACAAGACTGTGGAGGGAGGGGTGGGGGCTGGTTTGTAAACTCGAGGTCTGGTAGATTGGGACACAGAGGTAAGGAGGTACCTGCCTGTCAGTGACAGGGGTTGGAGCGGTGACCATTGGGAGGAAGCAGTGAGACACCTGTTTACTCTCTTTCAGGTTGAAGCAGAGAGTGAGCTGGAGATAGCAGCACAGGCCCTGATCCAACTCTCGGAGGCCCAGAGGAGACATGTCCGAGGAGAGGCCTACACACTTTAACCATCGGTCACAAAGCAGCACGGTTCGTAAGGAAAAGGAACAACCAGCAAACGGGCAATATTTCTATCATCTCGGTGTGTTTTGGAGTCAGGGGACGTTGATGCAGGCTCAGTGACTGGGTCCACCTTACAACACAGCCCTTTCCAGGGGGTTACACTGAATTCAGGGGCCTGGTGTTACTAGTTACACCGCGGTCAGGGGCCTGGTGTTACTAGTTACACCGCGGTCAGGGGCCTGGTGTTACTAGTTACACTATGGTCAGAGGCCTGGTATTACTAGTTACACTGCAGTCAGGAGCCTGATGTTACTAGTTACACCGCGGTCAGGAGCCTGGTGTTACTAGTTATACCATGGTCAGAGGCCTGGTGTTACTAGTTATACCATGGTCAGGGCCCTGGTGTTACTAGTTATACCGCGGTCAGGGCCCTGGCATTACTAGTTATCCCATTCAGGAGTCTGATCTGACTAGTTTGACCACGGTCAGTGGATTGGTGTTACTGGTTGTAGAGTTGACCTGGTCAGCGGGAGGCCGTTCAGGTCACCGTGCCTGATCCATACGGTCACTCTCCCCGACTCAACCTGCCCATTTGATCTTTACAATGTCCTTCCAGAGCTCCTACTGGCATCTGCTTCCACTTCCCTGTCAGACATTCTCATCTGGAATGGAGTCCCTCGCTGGCTAAATTAAACTCTCCCACTCCTCACTGAGCTGATTTGCCAGTTCTCTCCCGGTGCCACCCTCAGGTAACACTACCCACTGGTGCAGGCGGAGATGTGGGAATGAGCCTGTCCTGGGACTCCCATCCCTTCCTGTTGTGCAGAGAGTAACACTGACAGCTGCCTTTTCAGACGTGGAGGAGTTTCTGACCCAGGAAGCAGTAAACTGGCTGAGCAATTGAAGTGAAGACAGAGGTGACACGCTCATCCTGATAAAAATGATTGAAACCTGCAAGGACTTTGCTCACAGACAGGACTGTGCCACTCGTTTATCTTGTTTAAATTTTGATTGCGCCTCCCTTTTGGATTTGTAAAGTCCCACTGTGCCAAATGAATCGTTAGAAAGCTTGTAGGACAGGGCCCTTATGGGCTCAGCAATGGAGATGTTAACCGCGATGAACAGTCCGGTGTAGAGTCTGGGCTGTGGAAGGCCATGCAGACTGGATTAAACCATCCATCCATCCAGAAAGACCCCAAAGCCCCCCTGGAGGTTGGAGAGTTCAGTCATTCCTTCAAAGCTGATTCCTCTGCATCTCACGTCTCCTTCTCTAGCGTCGTAACAAAGCTAAGTTCCAGCAGATATTTTGCCCTGACGATGCGGTAAGTTGTCGGATACAGGAGAAGCAGTGGCCAAGGTACTGTGTCCCATGATGCTCTGAGCTGGTCAGTGATTGGCTGGAGCTCTGAAGCTGACAGTGCATGGTCACAACATTTGTCAGAAGAGTTGCTTTCACTTGGACTTTAGTTTCTTGTTTCTCACACAGAGGGTCATCCACAGTAAGGATCGCACCAATAAATACAAACAAATATTCAGGATCTCAGAATTTCTCCGATCCCGTAACACACCAACTGCTCTGAGTCTAAGGTAACGTCCTGTTTTCCTAACCTCCCTCTTCATCTGGAAGTGTATTTGTCTCTGCTGTTGGTCCCTTTCAAGGTCCTAAAAACCTCAATCAAGTCAGCTTTAACTTGCAACGTTCCAAAGAATCCACGTCACGCCATCTCTCCTTCAGAACCCAATCCAGGTGAGATTCTGATGAAGGTTCCTTCCTCTAAGGTCATTAAATCCTTTCGAAAGAGCTATGTTCGGACAGTGCAGTGTGGTGGTGAGGTCTTTCTTTATATTCTCACCAAGTCAGAGGTCACACGATGCCAGGTTACAATCCAATGGGTTTATTTGAAATCACAAGCTTTCAGAGCGCTGCACCTTTGTCAGGTGAAGTGGAGGGAAGCACACAGGCGCAGGATTTATAGACAGAGAGATAATGGCAAGATCATTCCAGGTAATGACCAGTGTCGACAGATCAGTACAAACAGTGTGTGTGGATTCAGACCTTGTCAGTGTCCCCTTGGGAGTTTTGGCTCCCACTCATTCTGCTGCACCCTCAGCCTCAGACTGGGTACATATGACATTTAATTTTCTGTTACATCATCCAACTTCTGAAATTCCAGACACACTTCGGCCAAATGCTTTTGGATCGTTATTGTTGCACGTTAGTGTGAAACAAGTTACTACAGCGTTTTCTTTTTGTTGTTCTCTCGACCATTAAGATATTAAAGTTTTGGGTTTGACTCTCAAGAGAGTCTGTGTAAGACAGTGATGTCTCCACTGAGCAGTTGTTTGCTTTGTTTTTAATTGCGGAATTGGGTTTACCCACTATCAACTCAATCTCCCTCTTCCTCTGTGAATGACTGCGCCCCAGGAGGTGAAAACAACGTGGGGTGGATCTGTCCAGCCTCTCGGAGAGAGTGAGGGCTGGAGTTCAGAGAGAGAGAGAAGTGATCATTGAACTTAGGGGAGAAGTTTGAAGGTTGCGTGTTCTGAAAAGACTTTGAATGGAAAGTTTGAAAATCTTAACCACGTTTATATGAATAAAGTTATTTATGGTGCAAGCGTGTGGGTGTCCTGTATTCAGATCTTCATACACTGAGATGTGGAGCAGTTAAACCCAGTTCTCCCATTCACCGCCAATCCTGCCGAGAGTCTCCTATTCACTTCAGCTCTGATGAAATACTACAGGGGTTCACCCTGTTCCCCAATGATCAATCAAACCAAATACCCTAACACCATTCTTAGACCTAACTTACAAACCAACCTCCTGGTGCTATCCTTATACTCATATTTCCATTATCTTAGCAATTCGTATTAGACCCACTATCTACCCAACTCCATCTTTAAATGAAGCTTACATCCCCCAGGAGGGGAGTCCAGAACTAGAGGGCATAGGTTTCGGGTGAGGGGGACAAATTTAAAAGAGACTTAAGGGGTAACTTTTTCACACAGATGATTAGATTAGATTACTTACAGTGTGGAAACAGGCCCTTCGGCCCAACAAGTCCACACCGCCCCACCGAAGCATAACCCACCCATACCCCTACATCTACATTTACCCCTTACCTAACACTACAGGCAACTTAGCATGGCCAATTCACCTAACCCGCACATCTTTGGACTGTGGGAGGAAACCGGAGCACCCGGAGGAAACCCACGCAGACACGAGGAGAACGTGCAAACTCCACACAGTCAGTCGCCTGAGGCAGGAATTGAACCCGGGTCTCTGGTGCTGTGAGGCAGCAGTGCTAACCACTGTGCCACCGTGCTACCCAAACCACTGTGCTGCCCAGATGGTGGTACATGTATGGAATGAACTGCCAGAGGAAGTGGTGGAGGCTGGTAGAATTACAGCATTTAAAAGGCACCTGGATGGGTATATGAATAGGAAGGGTTTGGAGGGATATGGGCCAAATGCTGGCAGATGGGACTAGATTGGGTTGGAATATCCGTTGGCATGGATGATTTGGACCGAAGGGTCTGGTTCTGTGCTGTACAACTCTCTGACTCAAAAACAAAAATTAATGAAGAGCTGTGGTTGCTGAAAATCAGAAACAAACAGAAATTGCTGGAGAAACTCAGCAGGTCTGGCAGCTCCTGTGGCAGAGTTTGCATTTCAGGTCCAGTGACCCTTCTTCAGAAATGAAAGAACAAAGAAAGTTTACAGCCCTCCAAGCCTGAGCTGATCCGAATTCACTGTCTAACCATCTGGATCCCTCTGCTCCCCACCTTCTCATGCATCTGTCCAGAGACACCTTAAATGAATCTACCATGCCCACCTCTGCTGGCAACGCGTTCCAAACGCCCACCACCCTGTGTGTAAAGTCCTTGCCGCTTAAACCTTTCACCTGGAAAGCGTGACCTCTCGTTATTGAATCCTTCACCCTGGGAAAAAAGCTTATCTCTATCCACCTTGTCTATACCCTTCATGATTTTGTAGACCTCAATCAGGTTGCCCTCCTCAATCTCCTTTTTACTAATGAAAACGTACCTAACCTACTCAGCCTCTCTTCATAGCTCGCACCTTCCATACCAGGCAACATCCTCGTACACCTTCTCCACATCCTCTCCAAAGAGTCCACATCCTTTTGGTAATGTGGTGATCAGAACTGTACACAGTACTCTAAATGAGGCCGAACCAATGTCTTGTACATTGGAGCAAGCTGAATATTTTTCAGCAGTTTCTATTCTTAATGAGATCACTGTCCTGCTTCAAGAGCAATGTGGATTTAACACTTTCACAAAGATGTGAAAAATGGGGTGAAATAGTAGAGTTTTGAGTGATGGGGGATGTGTCTGTCAGAATAGAATGAAATATTCACTGAGGCCCATCTCAGTGTCAGGGGGAACCTCGCTGCTGCCCGTAGAGTTTTTATAACTGGAGGGATAGGTTTATAACTGGAGGGGTAGGTTTATAACTGGAGGGATAGGTTCATAACAGGAGAGGTAGGTTTATAACTGGAGGGGTAGGTTTATAACAGCAGGGGTAGGTTTATAACTGGAGGGGTAGGTTTTATAACTGGAGGGGTAGGTTTATAACTGGAGGGATAGGTTCATAACAGGAGAGGTAGGTTTATAACTGGAGGGGTAGGTTTATAACAGCAGGGGTAGGTTTATAACTGGAGGGGTAGGTTTATAACAGGAGTGCTAGGTTTATAACTGGAGGGATAGGTTTATAACTGGAGGGGTAGGTTTATAACTGGAGGGATAGGTTTATAACAGGATGGGTAGGTTTATAACTGGAGGGGTAGGTTTATAACAGGAGGCGTAGGTTTATAACAGGAGGGGTAGGTTTATAACTGGAGGGATAGGTTTATAACAGGATGGGTAGGTTTATAACTGGAGGGGTAGGTTTATAACAGGAGGCGTAGGTTTATAACTGGAGGGATAGGTTTATAACTGGAGGGGTAGGTTTATAACTGGAGGGATAGGTTTATAACTGGAGGGGTAGGTTTTATAACTGGAGGGGTAGGTTTATAACTGGAGGGATAGGTTCATAACAGGAGAGGTAGGTTTATAACTGGAGGGATAGGTTTATAACAGCAGGGGTAGGTTTATAACTGGAGGGGTAGGTTTATAACAGGAGGCGTAGGTTTATAACAGGAGGGGTAGGTTTATAACTGGAGGGATAGGTTTATAACAGGAGTGGTGGGTTTATAACTGGAGGGTTAGGTTTATAACTGGAGGGATAGGTTTTATAACTGGAGGGATAGGTTTTATAACTGGAGGGGTAGGTTTATAAATGGAGGGATAGGTTTATAACTGGAGGGATAGGTTTTATAACTGGAGGGGTAGGTTTATAACTGGAGGGGTAGGTTTTATAACTGGAGGGGTAGGTTTATAACTGGAGGGATTGGTTTATAACTGGAGGGGTCGGTTTTATAACTGGAGGGGGAGGTTTTATAACAGGAGATGTAGGTTTATAACTGGAGGGATAGGTTTATAACTGGAGGAGTAGGTTTATAGACAATAGGTGCAGGAGTAGGCCATTCTGTCCTTCGAGCCTGCACCACCATTCAATATGATCATGGCTGATCATCCTTAATCAGTATCCTGTTCCTGCCTTATCTCCATAATCCTTGATTCCACTATCTTTAAGAGCTCTATCCAATTCTTTCTTAAATGAATCCAGAGACTGGGCCTCCACTGCCCTCTGGGGCAGAGCATTCCACACAGCCACCACTCTCTGGGTGAAGAAGTTTCTCCTCATCTCTGTCCTAAATGGTCTACCCTGTATTTTTAAGCTGTGTCCTCTGGTTCAGCACTCCCCCATCAACGGAAACATGTTTCCTACCTCCAGAGTGTCCAATCCTTTAATAATCTTATACGTCTCAATCAGATCCCCTCTCAGTCTTCTAAACTCAAGGGTATACAAGCCCAGTCGCTCCAGTCTTTCAGTGTAAGGCAATCCCGCCATTCCAGGAATTGACCTCGTGACCCTACGCTGCACTCCCTCAATAGCCAGAATGTCTTTCCTCAAATTTGGAGACCAGAACTGTACACAGTACTCCAGGTGTGGTCTCACCAGGGCCCTGTACAGCTGCAGAAGAACCTCTTTGCTTCTATACTCAATTCCTCTTGTTATGAAGGCCAGCATGCTATTAGCCTTCTTCACGACCTGCTGTACCTGCATGCTTGCCTTCATTGACTGGTGGACAAGAACACCCAGATCTCTTTGTACAGCCCCTTTACTTAAATTGATTCCATTGAGGTAGTAATCTGCTTTCCTGTTCTTGCCACCAAAGTGGATATCCGTACATTTATCCACATTAAACTGCATCTGCCATGCATCTGTCCACTCACCTAACTTGTCCAGGTCACCCTGTAATCTCCTAACATCCTCCTCACATTTCACCCTGCCACCCAGCTTAGTATCATCAGCAAATTTGCTAATGTTATTGCTGATATCTTTTTCTATATCATTAACATATATTGTAGGACTAGAGTTATAACTGGAGAGATAGGTTTTATAACTGGAGGGATATGTTTATAACTGGAGGGGTAGGTTTATAAATGGAGGGATTGGTTTATAATTGGAGGGGTAGGTTTATAACTGGAGTGATAGGTTTATAACTGGAGTGATTGGTTTATAACTGGAGGGGTAGGTTTTATATCTGGAGGGGTAGGTTTAAAATTGGAGGGATAGGCTTATAACTGTAGGGATAGGTTTATAACTGGAGGGGTAGGTTTATAACATGAGGGATAGGTTTATAACTGGAGGGGAAGTTTAATAACTGGAGGGACAGGTTTTATAACTGGAGGGGTAGGTTTATAACTGGAGGGATATGTTTATAACTGGAGGGGTAGGTTTATAACTGGATGGGTAGGTTTATAACTGGAGGGGTGGGTTTATAACTGGAGGGATATGTTTATAACATGATGGATAGGTTTATAACTGGAGGGGTAGGTTTATAACTGGAGGGATATGTTTATAACTGGAGGGGTAGGTTTATAACTGGATGGGTAGGTTTATAACTGGAGGGGTGGGTTTATAACTGGAGGGATATGTTTATAACATGATGGATAGGTTTATAACTGGAGGGAAATATTTTATTAATGGAGGGATAGGTTTTATAACTGGAGGGGTAGGTTTTATAACTGGATGGGTAGGTTTATAACTGGAGGGGTGGGTTTATAACTGGATGGGTAGGTTTATAACTGGAGGGGTGGGTTTATAACTGGAGGGATATGTTTATAACATGATGGATAGGTTTATAACTGGAGGGAAATATTTTATTAATGGAGGGATAGGTTTTATAACTGGAGGGGTAGGTTTTATAACTGGATGGGTAAGTTTATATCTGGAGGGATAGTTTTATAACTGGAGGGGTAGGTTTATAACTGGAGGGACAGGTTTTATAACGGGAGGTGGAGGGTTTATAACTGGAGGTACAGGTTTTATAACTCGAGGCATAGGTTTAATAACTGGAGTGCTAGGTTTTAAAACTAAAGTGATAGGTTTTATAACTGGAGGGGTAGATTTATAACTGGAGTGATAGGTTTTATAACTGAAGGGGTAGGTTTATAACTGGAGGGATAGGTTTGTAACTGTAGGGGTGGAGTTATAACTGGTGGGGTAGGTTTTATAACTGGAGGTGTATGTTTCTAACTGGACGGGTAGGTTTATAACTGAAGTGGTAGGTTTATAACATGAGTGATAGGTTTTATAACTGGAGGGATAGGTTTTTTGACTGAAGGGGTAGGTTTATAACTGGAGGGATAGGTTTTATAACTGGAGGGGTAGATTTATAACTGGAGGGGTAGTTTTATAACTGGAGGGTTAGTTTAATAAATGGAGGGGTAGGTTTATAACTGGAGGGATCGGTTTGTAACTGTAGGGGTGGAGTTATAACTGGTGGGTTAGGTATTATCACTGGAATGGCAGGTTCATATCTGGAGGGATAGTTTTATAACTGGAGGTGTAGGTTTATAACTGGAGGTGTAGGTTTTATAACTGGAGGGACAGGTTTTATAACTGGAGGGGTAGGGTTTATAACTGGAGGGACAGGTTTTATAACGTGAGGTGTCAGGTTTATAACTGGAGGTACAGGTTTTATAATTCGTGGGATAGGTTTTATAACTGGAGGGATAGGTTTTATGACAGGTGGAATCGGTTTATAACTGGAGGGATAGGTTTATAACTGGAGGGGTACATTTTATTAATGGAGGGATAGGTTTTATAACTGGAGGGACAGGTTTTATAATCTGGAAGGATAGGTTTTATCACTGAAGGGATAGGTTTTATAACTGGAGGGGTAGGTTTATAACTGGAGGGACAGGTTTTATAACTGATGGGGTAGGTTTATTACTGGAGGGATGGGTTTAAAAACTGGAGGGGTAGGTTCATAACTGAAGGGATAGGTTTTATAACTGGAGCGATAGGTTTTATAACTGGAGGGGTAGATTTATAACTGGATGGATAGATTTTATAACTGGAGGGATAGGTTTTATGACTGGTGGGATAAGTTTATAACTGGAGGGGTAGGTTTATTACTGGAGGGATAGGTTTAAAAACTGGAGGGGTAGGTTTATAACTGGAAGGAAAGGTTTATAACTGGAGGAATAGGTTTGTAACTGGAGGGATAGGTTTATAACTGGAGGGATAGATTTTATAACTGGATGGGTAGGTTTATAACTGGAGGGACAGGTTTTATAACATGATGGATAGGTTTATAACTGGAGGGGTTGTTTTATCACAGGAGGGACAGGTTTTATAACTGGAGGGAAAGGTTTATAACATGATGAATAGGTTTATAACTGGAGGGGTACATTTTATTAATGGAGGGATAGGTTTTATAACTGGAGTGGTTGGTTTTTTAAGTGGAAGGATCGGTTTATAACTGGAAGGATAGGTTTTATAACTGAAGGGATAGGTTTTATAACTGAAGGGATAGGTTTTATAACTGGAGAGGTAGATTTATAACTGGAGGGATAGGTTTTATAACTGGAGGGACAGGTTTTATAACTGGAGAGGTTGGTTTATAACTGAAGGGACAGGTTTTATAACTGATGGGGTAGGTTTATTACTGGAGGGATAGGTTTAAAAACTGGAGGGGTAGGTCCATAACTGGAGGGACAGGTTTTATAATTGGAGGGGTAGGTTTTTTAAGTGGAAGGGTCGGTTTATAACTGGAGTGGTAGGTTTATAACTGGAGTGATAGGTTTTATAACTGGAGGGATAGGTTTTATAACTGGAGGGATAGGTTTTATAACTGATGGGGTAGGTTTATAACTGGAGGGATAGGTTTATAACTGGAGGGACAGGTTTTATAACTGATGGGGTAGGTTTATAACTGGAGGGATAGGTTTAAAAACTGGAGGGGTAGGTTCATAACTGAAGGGATTGGTTTTATAACTGGAGCGATAGGTTTTATAACTGGAGGGGTAGATTTTATAACTGGAGGAACAGGTTTTATAACGGGAGGTGTAGGGTTTATTACTGGAGGGACAGGTTTTATGACAGGTGGGATAGGTTTATAACTGGAGGGGTAGGTTTATAAGTGGATGGATAGATTTTATTAATGGAGGGATAGGTTTTATAACTGGAGAGGTAGATTTATAACTGGAGGGACAGGTTTTATAACTGGAGGGATAGGTTTATAACTGGAGGGGTAGATTTATAACTGGAGGGACAGGTTTTATAACTGGAGGGATAGGTTTCTAACTGGAGGGGTAGGTTTATAACTGGAGGGATAGGTTTATAACTGGAGGGATAGGTTTATAACTGGAGGGATAGGTTTTATAACTGGAGGGATAGGTTTATAACTGGAGGGATAGGTTTATAACTGGAGGGATAGGTTTTATAACTGGAGGGATAGGTTTATAACTGGAGTGATAGGTTTATAACTGGAGGGATAGGTTTATAACTGGAGGGATAGGTTTCTAACTGGAGGGGTAGGTTTATAACTGGAGGGATAGGTTTATAACTGGAGGGATAGGTTTATAACTGGAGGGATAGGTTTCTAACTGGAGGGGTAGGTTTATAACTGGAGGGGTACATTTTATTAATGGAGGGATAGGTTTTATATCTGGAGGGATAGGTTTATAACTGGAGGGATAGGTTTATAACTGGAGGGATAGGTTTCTAACTGGAGGGGTAGGTTTATAACTGGAGGGGTACATTTTATTAATGGAGGGATAGGTTTTATAACTGGAGTGATAGGTTTTATAACTGGAGGGATAGGTTTTATAACTGGAGGGGTAGGTTTATAACTGGAGGGGTAGGTTTTATTAATGGAGGGATAGGTTTTATAACTGGAGTGATAGGTTTTATAACTGGAGGGATAGGTTTTATAACTGGAGGGGTAGGTTTATAACTGGAGGGGTACATTTTATTAATGGAGGGATAGGTTTTATAACTGGAGTGATAGGTTTTATAACTGGAGGGATAGGTTTTATAACTGGAGGGGTAGGTTTATAACTGGAGGGGTAGGTTTATAACTGGAGGGATAGGTTTTATAACTGGAGGGGTAGGTTTATAACTGGAGGGGTACATTTTATTAATGGAGGGATAGGTTTTATAACTGGAGTGATAGGTTTTATAACTGGAGGGATAGGTTTTATAACTGGAGGGGTAGGTTTATAACTGGAGGGGTACATTTTATTAATGGAGGGATAGGTTTTATAACTGGAGTGATAGGTTTTATAACTGGAGGGGTAGGTTTATAACTGGAGGTACAGGTTTTATAACTCGAGGGATAGGTTTTATAACTGGTGGGATAGATTTTATAACTGGAGGGACAGGTTTTATGACAGATGGGATAGGTTTATAACTGGAGGGATAGGTTTATAACTGGAGGGATAGGTTTATAAATGGAAGGGTAGGTATTAATGAATGGTGGGATAGGTTTATAACTGGAGGGGAAGGTTTATAACTGGAGGGAAATATTTTATTAATGGTGGGATAGGTTTTATAACTGGAGGGGTAGGTTTATAACTGGCGCTACAGGTTTATAACTGGAGGGATAGGTTTTGTGACTGGTAGGATATGTTTATAACTGGAGGGGTAGGTTTATAACTGGAGGGGTAGGTTTTATCACTGGAGGGATAGGTTTATAACTGCAGGGACTGGTTTATAATTGGCGGGGTAGGTTTATAATTGGAGGGATAGGTTTTATAACTGGAGGGGTAGGTTTCTAACTGGAGGGACAGGTTTTATAACTGGAGGGGTAGGTTTATAACTGGAGGGATAGATTTTATAACTGGAGGGGTTGTTTTATCACAGGAGGGACAGGTTTTATATCTGGAGGGAGAGGTTTATAACATGATGGATAGGTTTATAACTGGAGGGGTACATTTTATTAATGGAGGGATAGGTTTTATAACTGGAGGTGTAGGTTTTTTAAGTGGAAGGGTAGGTTAATAACTGGAGGGCTGGGTTTTATAAATGGAGGGGTACATTTTATTAATGGAGGGATCGGTTTTATAACTGAAGGGTTAGGTTTTATAAGTGGAAGGGTAGGTTTATAACTGGAGGGGTAGGTTTCTAACTGGAGGGATAGGTTTTATAACTGGAGGGGTAGGTTTATAACTGGAGGGGTAGGTTTATAACTGGAGGGATAGGTTTTATGACTGGTGGGATAGGTTTTATAACGGGAGGTGTAGGATTTATAACTGGAGGTAAGAGGTTTTATAACTCGAGGGATAGGTTTTATAAGTGGAGGTATAGATTTTATAACTGGAGGGACTGGTTTTATAAGTGGAGGTATAGATTTTATAACTGGAGGGACAGGTTTTATAAGTGGAGGTATAGATTTTATAACTGGAGGGACAGGTTTTATAAGTGGAGGTATAGATTTTATAACTGGAGGGACAGGTTTTATAAGTGGAGGTATAGATTTTATAACTGGAGGGACAGGTTTTATAACGGGAGGTGTAAGATTTATAACTGGAGGTAGAGGTTTTCTAACTCGTGGGATCGGTTTTATAATTGGTGGGATAGGTTTTCTAACTGGAGGGACAGGTTTTTTGACAGGTGGGATAGGTTTATAACTGGAGGGACAGGTTTATAACTGGTTGGATAGGTTTATACCTGGAGGAATAGGTTTTATATCTGGAGGGGTAGGTTCATAACTGGAGGGATAGGTTTAAAACTGGTGGGATAGTTTTATACCTGGAGGGATAGGTTTATAACTGGAGGGATAGCTCTTATATCTGGAGGGGTAGGTTTATAACTGGAGGGATAGGTTCATAACTGGAGGGATAGGTTTATAACTGGAGGGGTAGGTTTATAACTGGAGGGATAGGTTTTATGACTGGAGGGATAGGTTTATAACTGGAGGGATAGGTTTATATCTGGAGGGATAGGTTTATAACTGGAGGGATAGATTTTATTAATGGAGGGATTGGTTTTATAACTGGAGGTGTAGTTTTTTAAGTGGAAGGGTTGGTTTATAACTGGAGGGATAGGTTCATAACTGGAGGGATAGGTTTATAACTGGAGGGGTAGGTTTATAACTGGAAGGATAGGTTTTATAACTGGAGGGGCAGGTTTTATAACTGGAGGGGTAGATTTTATAACTGGAGGGACAGGTTTTATAACTGGAGGGATAGGTTTTATAACTGGAGGGGTAGGTTTATAACTGGAGGGGTAGGTTTATAACTGGAGTGATAGGTTTATAACTGGAGGGATAGGTTTTTAACTGGAGGGATAGGTTTATAACTGGAGGGGTAGGTTTATAACTGGAGGGATAGGTTTATAACTGGAGGGATAGGTTTATCATGGGAGGGGTAATTTTTTTAACTGGAGGTGTACATTTTATTAATGGAGGGAAAGGTTTTATAACTAGAGGGGTAGGTTTTATAAGTGGAAGGGTAGATTTATAACTGGTGGGCTAGGTTTATAACGGGAGGGATAGGTTTATAACTGGAGGGGTAGATATATAACTGGAGGCGTAGTTTTATAACTGTGGGGTAGGTTTATAATTGCAGGGATAGGTTTTATAACTGGAGGGGTAGGTTTATATCTGGAGGGATAGTTTTATAACTGGAGGCGTAGGGTTTATAACTGGAGGGACAGGTTTATAACTGGAGGGATAGGTTTATAACTGGAGGGATAGGTTTATAACTGGTTGGATAGGTTTATAAGTGGAGGGATAGGTTTATAACTGTAGGGATAGGTTTATAACTGTTGGGATAGGTTTATAACTGGAGGGATAGGTTTATTACTGGTTGGATAGGTTTATAAGTGGAGGGATTGGTTTATAACTGTTGGGATAGGTTTATAACCGAGGGATAAGTTTATAACTGGAGGGATAGCTTTTATATCTGGAGGGGTAGGTTTATAACTGGAGGGATAGGTTTAAAACTGGTGGGATAGGTTTATAACTGGAGGGATTGGTTTATAACCGAGGGATAGGTTTATAACTGGAGGGATAGGTTTATAACCGAGGGATAGGTTTATAACTGGAGGGGTAGGTTTATAACCGAGGGATAGGTTTATAACTGGAGGGATAGCTTTTATATCTGGAAGGGTAGGTTTATAACTGGAGGGGTAGGTTTATAACTGGAGGGATAGCTTTTATATCTGGAAGGGTAGGTTTATAACTGGAGGGATAGGTTTTATGACTGGTGGGATAGGTTTATAACTGGAGGGGTAGGTTTATGACATGAGGGATAGGTTTATCATGGGAGGGGTAGGTTCTATAACTGGAGGGATAGGTTTATAACTATCATGATAGGTTAATAACTTGAGGGCTGGGTTTTATAAATGGAGGGGTACATTTTATTAATGGAGGGATCGGTTTTATAACTGAAGGGTTAGGTTTTATAAGTGGAAGGGTAGGTTAATAACTGGAGGGGTGGGTTTATAACTGGAGGGGTAGGTTTATAACATGAGGGATAGGTTTATAACTGGAGGGGTAGGTTTATAACTGGAGGGGTAGGTTTATAACTGGAGGGATAGGTTTTATGACTGGTGGGATAGGTTTATAACTGGAGGGGTAGGTTTATAACTGGAGGGGTAGGTTTATAACATGAGGGATAGGTTTATAACTGGAGGGATAGGTTTATAACTGGAGGGGTAGGTTTATAACTGGAGGGGTAGGTTTATAACTGGTGGGATAGGTTTATAACTGCACGGGTAGGTTTATAACATGAGGGATAGGTTTATAACTGGAGGGATAGGTTTATAACTGGAGGGATAGGTTTATAACTGGAGGGCTAGATTTCATAACGGGAGGGTTAGTTTAATAACTGGAGGGGTAGGTTTATAACTGGAGGGACAGTTTTTATAACTGGTCAGATAGGTTTATAACTAGAGGGGTAAGTTTTATAAATGGAGGGGTGGGTTTATAACTGGAGTGATAGGTTTTATAACTGGAGTGTTAGGTTTATACCTGGAGGGATAGGTTTTATATCTGGAGGGGTACATTTTATTAATGGAGGGAAAGGTTTTATAACTGGTGGGGTTGGTTTTATAAGTGGAAGGGTAGGTTTATAACTGGAGGGTGGGTTTTATAACTGGAGTGATAGATTTTATAACTGGAGGGGTAGGTTTATAACTGGAGGGGGAGGTTTATAACTGGAGGGGTAAGTTTTATAAATGGAGGGGTGGGTTTATAACTGGAGGGGCAGGTTTATAACTGGAGGGATAGGTTTATTACTGGAAGGAGAGGTTTCATAACTGGAGGAATAGGTTCATAACTGGAGGGGAAGGTTTATAACTGGAGGGCTAGATTACATAACTGGAGGGTTAGTTTAATAACTGGAGGGGTAGGTTTGTAACTGGAGGGACAGTTTTTATAACTGGTCAGATAGGTTTATAACTGGAGAGACAGGTTTTATAACGGAGGGGTAGTTTTATAACTGGAGGTGTAGGTTTATAACTGGAGGGGTAAGTTTTATAAATGGAGGGGTGGGTTTATAACTGGTGGGATAGATTTTATAACTGGAGGGACAGGTTTTATGACAGATGGGATAGGTTTATAACTGGAGGGATAGGTTTATAACTGGAGGGATAGGTTTATAAATGGAAGGGTAGGTATTAAAACAGGAGGGATAGGTTTATAACTGGAGGGGTAGGTTTATAACTGGAGTGGTAGGTTTATAAGTGGAGGGGTAGGTTTATAACTGGAGGAATAGGTTTTATATATGGAGGGATAGGTTTATAACTGGAGGGATAGGTTTAAAACTGGATGGATAGATTTTATAACTGGAGGGATAGGTTTTATAACTGGTTGGATAGGTTTATAACTGGAGGGATAGGTTTTATATCTGCAGTGGTAGTTTATATCTGAAGGGATAGGTTTATAACTGGTGGGATAGGTTTAAAACTGGAGGGATAGATTTTAAGACTGGAGGGATAGGTTTATAACTGGAGGGATAGGTTTATCACTGGAGCGATAGGTTTTTAACTGGGGGTACAGGTTGTATAACTGGAGGGATAGATTTTATAACTGGAGGGATAGGATTTATAACTGGTGGGATAGGTTTTAAGGCTGGAGGGATAGGTTTATAACTGGTTGGATAGGTTTATAACTGGAGGGATAGGTTTTATATCTGGAGGGGTAGATTTATAACTGGAGGGATAGTTTTATAACTGGTGGGATAGGTTTATAACTGGAGGGATAGGTTTTATATCTGGAGGGGTAGGTTTATAACTGGAGGGACAGGTTTATAACTGGAGGGGTAGGTTTATAACTGGAGGGATAGATTTATAACTGGAGGGATAGGTTTAATGAATGGTGGGATAGGTTTATAACTGGAGGGGAAGGTTTATAACTGGAGGGAAATATTTTATTAATGGTGGGATAGGTTTTATAACTGGAGGGGTAGGTTTATAACTGGCACTACAGGTTTATAACTGGAGGGATAGGTTTTGTGACTGGTAGGATATGTTTATAACTGGAGGGGTAGGTTTATAACTGGAGGGGTAGGTTTTATCACTGGAGGGATAGGTTTATAACTGCAGGGACTGGTTTATAATTGGCGGGGTAGGTTTATAATTGGAGGGATAGGTTTTATAACTGGAGGGGTAGGTTTCTAACTGGAGGGACAGGTTTTATAACTGGAGGGGTAGGTTTATAACTGGAGGGATAGATTTTATAACTGGAGGGGTTGTTTTATCACAGGAGGGACAGGTTTTATATCTGGAGGGAGAGGTTTATAACATGATGGATAGGTTTATAACTGGAGGGGTACATTTTATTAATGGAGGGATAGGTTTTATAACTGGAGGTGTAGGTTTTTTAAGTGGTAGGGTAGGTTTATAACCGGAGGTGTCGGTTTATAACTGGAGCGATAGGTTTTATAACTGACGGGATAGGTTTTATAACTGGAGAGGTAGATTTATAACTGGAGTGATAAATTTCATAACTGGAGGGGTAGGTTTCTAACTGGAGGGATAGGTTTTATAACTGGAGGGGTAGATTTTATAACTGGAGGGATAGGTTTTATAACGGGAGGTGTAGGATTTATAACTGGAGGTAAGAGGTTTTATAACTCGAGGGATAGGTTTTATAAGTGGAGGTATAGATTTTATAACTGGAGGGACAGGTTTTATAAGTGGAGGTATAGATTTTATAACTGGAGGGACAGGTTTTATAACGGGAGGTGTAAGATTTATAACTGGAGGTAGAGGTTTTCTAACTCGTGGGATCGGTTTTATAATTGTTGGGATAGGTTTTCTAACTGGAGGGACAGGTTTTTTGACAGGTGGGATAGGTTTATAACTGGAGGGACAGGTTTATAACTGGTTGGATAGGTTTATACCTGGAGAGGTGGGTTTATAACTGGAGGAGTAGATTTTATAACTGGAGGGGTAGGTTTATAACTGGAGGGATGGGTTTTAAAACTGGAGGGATAGGTTTTATAACTGGAGGGGTAGGCTTATAAATGGAGGGATAGATTTATAACTGAAGGATAGGTTTTATAACTGGAAGGATAGGTTTGTAACTGTAGGGATGGAGTTATAACTGGCGGGATAGGTGTAATAACTGGGGGTAGGTTTTATAATTGGAGGGGTAGGTTTATAACTGGAGGGATAGATTTTATAACTGGAGGGGTAGGTTTATAACTGGGGGGACGGGTTTTATAACTGGAGGGGTAGGTTTATAACTGGAGGGGTAGGTTTATAAATGCAGAGACAGGTTTTATAACGCGAGGGATAGGTTTTATAACAGGTGGGATAGGTTTTATAACTGGGGGGCGTGGGGTTTATAACTGGAGGGACAGGTTTGATAACTGGTGGGATAGGTTTATAACTGGATGGGTAGGTTTATAG
Source organism: Chiloscyllium punctatum (assembly GCF_047496795.1). Taxonomy (NCBI): domain Eukaryota; kingdom Metazoa; phylum Chordata; class Chondrichthyes; order Orectolobiformes; family Hemiscylliidae; genus Chiloscyllium; species Chiloscyllium punctatum. The sequence continues at coordinate 48,578,210 of NC_092755.1, read as the reverse complement.
CTGGAGGGACAGGTTTATAACTGGAGGGATAGGCTTATAACTGGAGAGATAGGTTTATAACTGGAGGGATAGGTTTATCATGGGAGGGGTAGGTTTTATAACTGGAGGAGTACATTTTATTAATGGAGGGATAGGTTTTATAACTGGAGGGGTAGGTTTTATAAGTGGAAGGGTAGATTTATAACTGGAGGGGTAGGTTTATAACTGGAGGGGTAGATTTATAACTGGAGGGATAGGTTTATAACTGGAGGGGCAGCTTTATAACTGGAGGGGTAGGTTTATAAACTGGTGGGGTAGTTTTATAACTGGAGGGGTAGTTTTATAACTGTGGGGTAGGTTTATAATTGAAGGGACAGGTTTTATAACTGGAGGGATAGGTTTATAACTTTAGTGATAGGTTAATAACTGGAGTTTTGGGTTTTATAACTGGAGGGGTACATTTTATTAATGGAGGGATCTGTTTTATAACTGGATGGGTAGGTTTTATAAGTGGAGGTGTGGGTTTATAACTGGTGGGGTAGGTTTATAACTGGAAGGGTAGGTTTATAACTGGAGGGGTAGGTTTTATAACTGGAGGGGTAGGTTTATAACTGGAGGGGTAGGTTTATAACTGGAGGGATAGAGTTATAACTGGAGGGGTAGGTTTATAACTGGAGGGGTAGGTTTTATAACTGGAAGGGTAGGTTTATAACTGGAGGGGTAGGTTTTATAACTGGAGGGGTAGGTTTATAACTGGAGGGGTAGGTTTTATAACTGGAAGGGTAGGTTTATAACAGGAGGGATAGGTTTTATAACTGAATGGAAAGGTTTTCTCACTGGAGGAATATGTTTATAACTGGAGGGTTAGTTTAATAAGTGGAGGGGTAGGTTTTTAACTGGCGGGATAGGTTTTATAACTGTGGGACAGTTTTATAACTGGAGGGGTCGGTTTTATACCTGGAGGAATAGATTTTATAACTGGAGGGATAGATTTTATAACTGGAGGGATAGGTTTATAACTGGAGGGATAGATTTTATAACTGGAGGGTCAGGTTTATAACTGGGGCGTAGGTTTATAAGTGGAGAGGGAGATTTATAACTGGAGGGATAGGTTTTTAACTGGAGGGGGAGGTTTATAACTGGAAGGATAGATTTATAACTGGAGGGTCAGGTTTATAACTGGGGCGTAGGTTTATAACTGGAGGGATAGGTTTAGAACTGGATGGATAGATTTTATAACTGGAGGGTCAGGTTTATAACTGGGGCGTAGGTTTATAACTGGAGGGACAGGTTTATAACTGGAGGGGCAGGTTTATAACTGTAGTGGTAGGTTTTATAACTGGAGGGGTAGTCTTATAACGGGAGGGGTAGGCTTATAGCTGGAGGGGTCGGTTTTATAACTGGAGTGATAGGTTTTATAATGGGATAGGTTTATAACTGAAGGGTAACGTTTTATAACTGGAGGAATAGGTTTATAACAGGAGGGATAAGTTTTATAACTGGAGGGGTAGGTTTATAACTGGATGGGTAGGTTTATAGCTGGAGGGACAGGTTTATAACTGGAGGGATAGGCTTATAACTGGAGAGATAGGTTTATCAGTGTAGGGGGAGATTTATAACTGGAGGGATAGGTTTTTAACTGGAGGGAGAGGTTTTTAACTGGAGGGAGAGGTTTATAACTGGAAGGATAGATTTATAACTGGAGGGTCAGGTTTATAACTGGGGCGTCGGTTTATAACTGGAGGGACAGGTTTATAACTGGAGGGATAGGTTTATAACTGGGGGGGTAGGTTTTATAACTGGAGGGATAGGTTTATAACTGTAGGGATAGGTTTTATTACTGGAGGGATAGGTTTATAACTGGAGGGACAGGTTTTATAACTGGAGGGAGTGGTTTATAACTGGAGGGATAGGTTTATAACTGGAGTGATGGGTTTTATAACTGGAGTGTTAGTTTAATAACTGGAGGGATAGATTTATAACTGGAGGGGTAGGTGTTATAACTGGGTGTAGTTTTATAACTGGAGGGATAGGTTTATAACTGGAGGGGTAGGTTTATAACTGGAGGGGTAGTCTTATAACTGGAGGGGTTGATTTCTAACTGGAGGGTTAAGTTTATCACAAGGGGTAGGTTTATAACTGGAGGGATAGGTAAGTTGAATTGCCAGCTCAGGAGGGATTGAGTTGACTGCTTAATTCACCTCATTAATATTTATTAACTCACCTCATTAATATTTATTAACTCACCTCATTAATATTTATTAATTCACCTCATTAATATTTATTAATTCACCTCATTAATTCCAGCTCGCTATCTGAGCAAACCCAGCTAACAAACTATACATTGAGAACTTTTGACACAGAAGCTCAATTTCGTAGCTGCCTCCGTCCCATCCATTGGTTCCATCTCTATCTCCCCCTGCCCCAGAAAGTCAGCCAGCATCATCACAGACCCCGCCCAACCCGGTTATAACCCTTAACAAACTCTCGGTCAGGTCGAAGATGCATAAACACGGGAGATCTGTTCGGTGTGGATGAGTCGGGCTGAAGGGTCTGGCTGTACATCTCAATGACACGGAGCCAGTGGTTCCAGAACAGCTCCTTCCCCACTGCTGGGACGCTGCTGAATGGGCCTCACCGATTTCAAATCAAAAGTCGATCTCTTGCTTTGTGTGCACCACCTCTACAGCCATCGCATTGTATCCCTCGCTCTGTCGACCTTTCGATGTGGCACGCAAAACAACACTTTTCCCTGTACCTGGGTACATGTGACAATAATAAATCTAATCAACTTCAGCTCAATCTACTTACTCTGAGTGCCTTCCATGTTGGACACCGGTCAACAGCACCCCCTTCCCATTTACTAACATCTCCGATTAATTCCAGGATGTTTCTGCACTTTACTACTGTCCCGGTAACTCCCAATGTAATGCTGCAGCAAGGACGCTGACTGGTCAGGGACACACCCCCAGCTCATGAGCTGCACCAGGTTGAATCCCTGAGCTCTCCTCACTCACAGCATACCTGTCTTGCCTGACTCCAGTCGGCCCCTCAGCCAGAGATACCCAAGCTCATACCACCCCTCCTCTGTATCGCTGTTGATGTTTAGCAAGGCCTCACAGGTCGGTGAGTTGGCCAAGAAGGCGTATATGGCACGCTGGCCTTAACTGGTCACGTGTCAGCCTATCGTGTTGCAGCTTTGTAAGACAAGTGAGTACTGTGTTCAATCCTCGTCACCACATGACAGGAAGGATGTGGAGGCTTTGGAGAGGGTGCAGACGAGGTTTACCAGGGTGCTGCCTGGATTCGAGGGTGTGAGGTATAAGGAGAGGCTAGAAAAACTCAAGTTGTTTTCTCTGGAGAGGCAGAAGCTGAGGGGAGACCTGCTGGGAGTCTCTGAGCTGTGTAGATAAGTTGACAGCTCGAATCTTGTTCCAGAGTTTGGGTGTGTAACACTGGGGTGGGGGGGGGGGGGGGGCATGTGTTTAAGGTGTAAGTGATGTGAAAGGGTGGCTCCTTCGGGAAGGTGAGGGCTTGATTGGTCAGTAGTTCGGGGACAACACTGGGGGAATGTAAGCTTCACTTCACAAGGCAACGTCTCAGAAGGAAAATAAGAAAAAGTTGGAGCTGAATTGAAGTCAGATTTTAGTACCAGAATACCTTGCAACCAGATGAGTTGTGGAAAATCAATTGTGTATATTAAATATTAATTCAGGTTCAGCAAACTCTGGCCTGAACTCAGCTACTGGTTGTATCTCACCAAAGGACAATTACAGGAGAAGAAGGATGTATGAAATAAAAAAGGAATTTGTTAATGGGAATAATTGCAGTGTACAATGAAGAATCTTTATTACTGGTCCCCGAGTGACGAAACAGAATGAAATTTCAATCAAATGAGATTGTCCTCAGAGATCTGGTTTATGAGTAAATGCAACAAGAACTATCTTTTTATCTGAAACAAATACCCAACAACTGCCGAAGTCTCTTTTATTCTATCGATTTCCTCCCCCATCTCCGGTCAGAATTGCACTGACTCAGGGCTGTCAGTTTTCCTCTGCTGCTTGTATTTTCTGCAGGTCCTGTGTGTGAGTGAACTGTGTAGTGTGAGCAGAGCTCAGCCAGGTACCCATCTCACATACACTCACACACACTCACAGACACACACACACACACACACTCACACACTCACACACACACAGACACACGCGTTCACGCTGGGTATAGCTATCTGGGAACCCAGGATTGTGTCTCTACATTCCTGAACTCTGGGATGCCAAGCCAAATCAAGTGTCACACCCCTCACTCCAGCTCACACCAGCAGCGATCTTACACACACACACACACACACATAGACACAAACACACACACACACAGATACAGACACACACACACATACATACATAGACACACATACAAACACACAGAGACACACATAGACACAGACACACACAGACACACATACTCACACACATAGACACACAGACACACACATAGACACACACACACACACAGACACACATAGACAGACAGATAGAGACGCACACATAGTCATACACACACGTGGACACACACAGACACACAAACGCATAGACACACACACACACACACACAGACAGACAAACACACAGACACACTCACACACATAGACGCACACACAGACACACACACACACACAGACACACACATAAACACATACACATAGACACGCACACATAGTCTCACACACACATGTGGACACACACAGACACACACGCGTATAGATACACACAGACACACACACATAGACACACACACACAGACACAGACACATACACAGACACACATAGACACACACAGACACATTCGCGCATAGACACACACTCACACACATACACAGACACAGACACACACACACAGTCACACATAGACACGTGGACACACACAGGCGCATAGACACACACAGACACACACACACACACTTAGACACATGCACACACACACATAGACACACAGAGACACAGACATACACACAACTGACACACACACAGACACAGACACACACACATACATAGACACGCACACACATAGACATACACACATAGATACACACACACAGACCGACACAGACACACACACACACAGACACACACACACACACACTCGCACACATAGACACAGACACACAAACAGACACACATAGACACACACATAAACACACACACACACACACACACACACATAGACACACACAGACACAGACACACACACAGGCACACACACACAGACATACACACACAGACGCACACACACACGTGGACACACACAGACACACACATGCGCACAGACACACACAGACACACACACAGACACACACACACACACATAGACACACACACAGACACATACACAGACACACATAGAGACGCACACATAGTCACACACACACGTGGACACACGCGCATAGACACACACACAGACACAGACACACACACAGACACACACATAGACACGAACACATAGTCACATACACACGTGGGCACACAGACACACACGTGCATAGACACACACTCACACACACACACAGAGACACACACACACATAGACACACACAAAGACACACACACATATAGACACACAAAGACACAGACATACACACACAGACACAGACACACACACACAAACATAGACGCACACACACATAGACATACACACACATGGACTCACACTCACACACTCAAACACTCACACACTCACACACACACACACACACTCACTCACACTCACACACTCACATTCACACTCACTCACACACACACACACACTCACACTCACACTCACACTCTCACACACACTCACACACACTCACACACACTCACACTCACACACACTCACACACTCACACTCACACACTCACACTCACTCTCACACTCACATGTTTGAACATTGCTGCTCTCATCTGTCTTCATTAAACAAACGTTTGAGGAGCTCATTTATTGATAAGGTGTTGAGTTGTAGCTGGTTTGTTCAGGTCAAGGGCCCCAGCACCTCTCTCAGGCACACATGCAGACTTACCCTGGGGCTTGCTTGTGAAGCAGGCTGGCGTACTTTACATCATAGAATCCCTACCGTGTAGAAGCTGGCCAGTTCACAGTGACTCTCCGAAGAGCATCCCACCCAGACCCAGCCGATCCTGGAACCCTGCATTCCCCATGACTAACCCAGCTAACCTGCACACCCCTGGACACAATGAACAATATAGCATGGCCAATCTCCAATACAAAGCCCTCAAACTGCAGGAGGGGTCTTGGATTGACCTTTGTTTGAGGGAATGCGTCACTGACTTGACAATTGTGCAACCACTTCAGAAAAACATGGGATATCAAAGCAGCTCAGTGTCCTGTTACAACAGGCAATACAGGCGATTCCTAAAGCCAACATTGTAACCAGGAGTCAGGTTAACCATTCACTGCGTATGCTGAGAAAGGAGGTGGCAGTTTATTTCTCAGCCTCTCACTGATTGATTGTCCATCCTTAATTGAAGTTTGACCTGACAGGGGAATGGACACAGGTTATGGGACATGAAGCTGCCATGATCTAAGAACACTGATTAGAGCAGATTGCAGGAGATGAACAGGCCCACCGTCTTTGGTTGCTCAATACTCAGGAACCCCCAGCAATTCTAACATCGGGATAGGTTTTGTACAAGCTGCAGCTGTTACATCCAACCGCAGTAAGACAACGTCGTCAACACCAACATCACACAGAAGTGGGTATTGTGTGTGTGGGTGACAGTGTAACCGTGATTGTGGGTGACAGTGTAACATTGATTGTGGGTGACGGTGTAACTATGATTGTGGGTGACGGTGTAACTGGGAGTGTGGGTGACGGTGTAACTGTGATCGTGGGTGACAGTGTAACTGTGATTGTGGGTGACAGTGTAACTGTGTGTGTGGGTGACGGTGTAACTGGGAGTGTGGGTGACAGTGTAACTGGGAGTGTGGGTGACGGTGTAACTGTGTGTGTGGGTGACAGTGTAACTGTGAGCGTGGGTGACAGTGTACCGTGAGTGTGGGTGACGGTGTAACTATGAGTGTGGGTGACGGTGTAACTGGGAGTGTGGGTGACGGTGTAACTGTGAGTGTGGGTGACGGTGTAATGGCGAGTGTGGGTGACAGTGTAATAGTGAGTGTGGGTGACAGTGTAACTGTGAGTGTGGGTGACAGTGTAACTGTGAGTGTGGGTGACAGTGTAACTGGGAGTGTGGGTGACGGTGTAATAGTGAGTGTGGGTGACGGTGTAACTGTGAGTGTGGGTGACAGTGTAATGGCGAGTGTGGGTGACAGTGTAATAGTGAGTGTGGGTGACAGTGTAACTGTGAGTGTGGGTGACAGTGTAACTGGGAGTGTGGGTGACAGTGTAACTGTGAGTGTGGGTGACGGTGTAACTGTGAGTGTGGGTGACAGTGTAATGGCGAGTGTGGGTGACAGTGTAATAGTGAGTGTGGGTGACAGTGTAACTGTGAGTGTGGGTGACAGTGTAACTGTGAGTGTGGGTGACAGTGTAATGGCGAGTGTGGGTGACAGTGTAACTGGGAGTGTGGGTGACAGTGTTACTGTGATTGTGGGTGACAGTGTAACTGGGAGTGTGGGTGACAGTGTTACTGTGATTGTGGGTGACAGTGTAACTGGGAGTGTGGGTGACAGTGTAACTGTGAGCGTGGGAGACAGTGTACCATGAGTGTGGGTGACAGTGTAACTGGGAGTGTGGGTGACGGTGTAATAGTGAGTGTGGGTGACAGTGTAACTGGGAGTGTGGGTGACGGTGTAACTGTGAGTGTGGGTGACAGTGTAATGGCGAGTGTGGGTGACAGTGTAATAGTGAGTGTGGGTGACAGTGTAACTGTGAGTGTGGGTGACGGTGTAATAGTGAGTGTGGGTGACGGTGTAACTGGGAGTGTGGGTGACGGTGTAACTGGGAGTGTGGGTGACGGTGTAACTGTGAGTGTGGGTGACAGTGTAACTGTGAGTGTGGGTGACAGTGTAATGGCGAGAGTGGGTGACAGTGTAACTGGGAGTGTGGGTGACAGTGTTACTGTGATTGTGGGTGACAGTGTAACTGGGAGTGTGGGTGACAGTGTAACTGGGAGTGTGGGTGACAGTGTAACTGTGAGCGTGGGAGACAGTGTACCGTGAGTGTGGGTGACAGTGTAACTGGGAGTGTGGGTGACGGTGTAATAGTGAGTGTGGGTGACGGTGTAACTGGGAGTGTGGGTGACGGTGTAACTGTGAGTGTGGGTGACGGTGTAACTGTGAGTGTGGGTGACAGTGTAATGGCGAGTGTGGGTGACAGTGTAATAGTGAGTGTGGGTGACAGTGTAACTGTGAGTGTGGGTGACAGTGTAATGGCAAGTGTGGGTGACAGTGTAACGGCGAGTGTGGGTGACAGTGTTACTGTGATTGTGGGTGACAGTGTAACTGGGAGTGTGGGTGACAGTGTTACTGTGATTGTGGGTGACAGTGTAACTGGGAGTGTGGGTGACAGTGTAACTGAGAGCGTGGGAGACAGTGTACCGTGAGTGTGGGTGACAGTGTAACTGGGAGTGTGGGTGACGGTGTAATAGTGAGTGTGGGTGACGGTGTAATAGTGAGTGTGGGTGACGGTGTAATAGTGTGTGTGGGTGACGGTGTAATAGTGAGTGTGGGTGACGGTGTAATAGTGAGTGTGGGTGACAGTGTAATAGTGAGTGTGGGTGACGGTGTAATAGTGAGTGTGGGTGACGGTGTAACTGGGAGTGTGGGTGACGGTGTAATAGTGAGTGTGGGTGACAGTGTAATAGTGAGTGTGGGTGACGGTGTAATAGTGAGTGTGGGTGACGGTGTAACTGGGAGTGTGGGTGACGGTGTAATAGTGTGTGTGGGTGACGGTGTAATAGTGAGTGTGGGTGACAGTGTAATAGTGAGTGTGGGTAACGGTGTAATAGTGAGTGTGGGTGACGGTGTAATAGTGAGTGTGGGTGACGGTGTAATAGTGAGTGTGGGTGACGGTGTAATAGTGAGTGTGGGTGACGGTGTAATAGTGAGTGTGGGTGACGGTGTAATAGTGTGTGTGGGTGACGGTGTAATCGTGAGTGTGGGTGACGGTGTAATCGTGAGTGTGGGTGACAGTGTAACTGGGAGTGTGGGTGACGGTGTAATAGTGAGTGTGGGTGACAGTGTAATAGTGAGTGTGGGTGACGGTGTAATAGTGAGTGTGGGTGACGGTGTAATAGTGAGTGTGGGTGACGGTGTAACTGGGAGTGTGGGTGACGGTGTAATAGTGTGTGTGGGTGACGGTGTAATAGTGAGTGTGGGTGACAGTGTAATAGTGAGTGTGGGTGACAGTGTAATAGTGAGTGTGGGTGACGGTGTAATAGTGAGTGTGGGTGACGGTGTAATAGTGAGTGTGGGTGACGGTGTAATAGTGAGTGTGGGTGACGGTGTAATAGTGTGTGTGGGTGACGGTGTAATAGTGAGTGTGGGTGACGGTGTAATAGTGAGTGTGGGTGACGGTGTAATCGTGAGTGTGGGTGACAGTGTAACTGGGAGTGTGGGTGACGGTGTAATAGTGAGTGTTGGTGACGGTGTAATAGTGAGTGTGGGTGACGGTGTAATAGTGAGTGTGGGTGACGGTGTAATAGTGTGTGTGGGTGACGGTGTAATAGTGAGTGTGGGTGACGGTGTAATAGTGAGTGTGGGTGACAGTGTAATGGCGAGTGTGGGTGACAGTGTAATAGTGAGTGTGGGTGACAGTGTAACTGTGAGTGTGGGTGACAGTGTAACTGGGAGTGTGGGTGACAGTGTAACTGTGAGTGTGGGTGACGGTGTAACTGTGAGTGTGGGTGACAGTGTAATGGCGAGTGTGGGTGACAGTGTAATAGTGAGTGTGGGTGACAGTGTAACTGTGAGTGTGGGTGACAGTGTAATGGCGAGTGTGGGTGACAGTGTAACTGGGAGTGTGGGTGACAGTGTTACTGTGATTGTGGGTGACAGTGTAACTGGGAGTGTGGGTGACAGTGTTACTGTGATTGTGGGTGACAGTGTAACTGGGAGTGTGGGTGACAGTGTAACTGTGAGCGTGGGAGACAGTGTACCATGAGTGTGGGTGACAGTGTAACTGGGAGTGTGGGTGACGGTGTAATAGTGAGTGTGGGTGACAGTGTAACTGGGAGTGTGGGTGACGGTGTAACTGTGAGTGTGGGTGACAGTGTAATGGCGAGTGTGGGTGACAGTGTAATAGTGAGTGTGGGTGACAGTGTAACTGTGAGTGTGGGTGACGGTGTAACTGGGAGTGTGGGTGACGGTGTAACTGTGAGTGTGGGTGACGGTGTAACTGGGAGTGTGGGTGACGGTGTAACTGGGAGTGTGGGTGACAGTGTAACTGTGAGTGTGGGTGACAGTGTAATGGCGAGAGTGGGTGACAGTGTAACTGGGAGTGTGGGTGACAGTGTTACTGTGATTGTGGGTGACAGTGTAACTGGGAGTGTGGGTGACAGTGTTACTGTGATTGTGGGTGACAGTGTAACTGGGAGTGTGGGTGACAGTGTAACTGTGAGCGTGGGAGACAGTGTACCGTGAGTGTGGGTGACAGTGTAACTGGGAGTGTGGGTGACGGTGTAATAGTGAGTGTGGGTGACGGTGTAACTGGGAGTGTGGGTGACGGTGTAACTGTGAGTGTGGGTGACGGTGTAACTGTGAGTGTGGGTGACAGTGTAATGGCGAGTGTGGGTGACAGTGTAATAGTGAGTGTGGGTGACAGTGTAACTGTGAGTGTGGGTGACAGTGTAATGGCGAGTGTGGGTGACAGTGTAACGGCGAGTGTGGGTGACAGTGTTACTGTGATTGTGGGTGACAGTGTAACTGGGAGTGTGGGTGACAGTGTTACTGTGATTGTGGGTGACAGTGTAACTGGGAGTGTGGGTGACAGTGTAACTGAGAGCGTGGGAGACAGTGTACCGTGAGTGTGGGTGACAGTGTAACTGGGAGTGTGGGTGACGGTGTAATAGTGAGTGTGGGTGACGGTGTAATAGTGAGTGTGGGTGACGGTGTAATAGTGAGTGTGGGTGACGGTGTAATAGTGTGTGTGGGTGACGGTGTAATAGTGAGTGTGGGTGACGGTGTAATAGTGAGTGTGGGTGACAGTGTAATAGTGAGTGTGGGTGACGGTGTAATAGTGAGTGTGGGTGACAGTGTAACTGGGAGTGTGGGTGACGGTGTAATAGTGTGTGTGGGTGATGGTGTAATAGTGAGTGTGGGTGACAGTGTAATAGTGAGTGTGGGTAACGGTGTAATAGTGAGTGTGGGTGACGGTGTAATAGTGAGTGTGGGTGACGGTGTAATAGTGTGTGTGGGTGACGGTGTAATAGTGTGTGTGGGTGACGGTGTAATCGTGAGTGTGTGTGACAGTGTAACTGGGAGTGTGGGTGACGGTGTAATAGTGAGTGTGGGTGACAGTGTAATAGTGAGTGTGGGTGACGGTGTAATAGTGAGTGTGGGTGACGGTGTAATAGTGAGTGTGGGTGACAGTGTAACTGGGAGTGTGGGTGACGGTGTAATAGTGTGTGTGGGTGACGGTGTAATAGTGAGTGTGGGTGACAGTGTAATAGTGAGTGTGGGTAACGGTGTAATAGTGAGTGTGGGTGACGGTGTAATAGTGAGTGTGGGTGACGGTGTAATAGTGAGTGTGGGTGACGGTGTAATAGTGTGTGTGGGTGACGGTGTAATAGTGTGTGTGGGTGACGGTGTAATCGTGAGTGTGGGTGACAGTGTAACTGGGAGTGTGGGTGACGGTGTAATAGTGAGTGTGGGTGACAGTGTAATAGTGAGTGTGGGTGACGGTGTAATAGTGAGTGTGGGTGACGGTGTAATAGTGAGTGTGGGTGACAGTGTAACTGGGAGTGTGGGTGACGGTGTAATAGTGTGTGTGGGTGACGGTGTAATAGTGAGTGTGGGTGACAGTGTAATAGTGAGTGTGGGTGACAGTGTAATAGTGAGTGTGGGTGACAGTGTAATAGTGAGTGTGGGTGACGGTGTAATAGTGAGTGTGGGTGACGGTGTAATAGTGAGTGTGGGTGACGGTGTAATAGTGAGTGTGGGTGACGGTGTAATAGTGAGTGTGGGTGACGGTGTAATCGTGAGTGTGGGTGACAGTGTAACTGGGAGTGTGGGTGACGGTGTAATAGTGAGTGTGGGTGACGGTGTAATAGTGTGTGTGGGTGACGGTGTAATAGTGAGTGTGGGTGACGGTGTAATAGTGAGTGTGGGTGACGGTGTAATAGTGAGTGTGGGTGACGGTGTAATAGTGAGTGTGGGTGACAGTGTAATAGTGAGTGTGGGTGACAGTGTAATAGTGAGTGTGGGTGACGGTGTAATAGTGAGTGTGGGTGACGGTGTAATAGTGAGTGTGGGTGACGGTGTAATAGTGAGTGTGGGTGACGGTGTAATAGTGAGTGTGGGTGACGGTGTAATAGTGTGTGTGGGTGACGGTGTAATAGTGAGTGTGGGTGACGGTGTAATAGTGAGTGTGGGTGACGGTGTAATAGTGAGTGTGGGTGACGGTGTAATAGTGAGTGTGGGTGACGGTGTAATAGTGCATGTGGGTGACGGTGTAATAGTGAGTGTGGGTGACAGTACAACTGTGATCGTGGGTGACGGCGTAACTGTGATTGTGGGTGACAGTGTAACTGTGATTGTGGGTGACGGTGTAACTGTGATTGTGGGTGACAGTGTAACTGTGATTGTGGGTGACGGTGTAACTGTGATTGTGGGTGACAGTGTAACTGGGAGTGTGGGTGACGGTGTAACTGGGAGTATGGGTGACGGTGTAACTGTGTGTGTGAGTGACGGTGTAACTGTGTGTGTGAGTGATGGTGTAACTGTGTGTGTGAGTGATGGTGTAACTGGGAGTGTTGGTGACGGTGTAACTGTGTGTGTGGGTGACGGTGTAACTGTGTGTGTGTGACGGTGTAACTGGGATTGTGGGTGACGGTGTAACTGTGTGTGTGAGTAATGGTGAAACTGTGTGTGTGGGTGACGGTGTAACTGGGAGTGTGGGTGACAGTGTAACTGTGCGTGACAGTGTAACTGTGTGTGTGTGTGACGGTGTAACTGGGATTGTGGGTGACAGTGTAACTGTGTGTGTGAGTGACGGTGTAACTGTGAGTGTGGGTGACGGTGTAACTGTGAGTGTGGGTGACGGTGTCATTGTAAGTGTGGGTGACAGTGTCATTGTAAGTGTGGGTGACGGTGTAACTGGGAGTGTGGGTGACGGTGTAACTGGGAGTGTGGGTGACGGTGTAACTGTGATGTGGGTGACGGTGTAACTGTGAGTTTGGGTGACGGTGTAACTGTGAGTGTGGGTGACGGTGTAACTGGGAGTATGGGTGACGGTGTAACTGTGTGTGTGAGTGACGGTGTAACTGTGTGTGTGAGTGATGGTGTAACTGTGTGTGTGAGTGATGGTGTAACTGGGAGTGTTGGTGACGGTGTAACTGTGTGTGTGGGTGACGGTGTAACTGTGTGTGTGTGACGGTGTAACTGGGATTGTGGGTGACGGTGTAACTGTGTGTGTGAGTAATGGTGTAACTGTGTGTGTGGGTGACGGTGTAACTGGGAGTGTGGGTGACAGTGTAACTGTGCGTGACAGTGTAACTGTGTGTGTGTGTGACGGTGTAACTGGGATTGTGGGTGACAGTGTAACTGTGTGTGTGAGTGACGGTGTAACTGTGAGTGTGGGTGACGGTGTAACTGTGAGTGTGGGTGACGGTGTCATTGTAAGTGTGGGTGACAGTGTCATTGTAAGTGTGGGTGACGGTGTAACTGGGAGTGTGGGTGACGGTGTAACTGTGAGTGTGGGTGACGGTGTAACTGGGAGTGTGGGTGACGAAGTAACTGGGATTGTGGGTGACGGTGTAACTGGGAGTGTGGGTGACAGTGTAACTGGGAGTGTGGGTGACGGTGTAACTGTGAGTGTGGGTGACGGTGTAACTGTGTGTGGGGGTGACAGTGTAATAGTGAGTGTGGTTGACGGCGCAACTGTGTGTGGGGGTGACAGTGTAATAGTGAGTGTGGGTGACGGCGCAACTGTGACTGTGGGTGACAATGTTACTGTGAGTGTGGGTGACAATGTTACTGTGAGTGTGGGTGACAGTGTAACTGTGAGTGTGAGTGATGGTGTAACTGTCTGTGTGGGTGATGGTGTAACTGTGTGTGTGAGTGATGGTGTAACTGTCTGTGTGGGTGACGGTGTAACTGGGAGTGTGGGTGACGGTGTAACTGTGTGTGTGTGACGGTGTAACTGGGATTGTGGGTGGCGGTGTAACTCTGTGTGTGGGTGACGGTGTAACTGTGTGTGTGGGTGACGGTGTAACTGGGAGTGTGGGTGACAGTGTAACTGTGGGTGACGGTGTAACTGTGTGTGGGTGACGGTGTAACTGTGAGTGTGGGTGACAGTGTAACTGGGAGTGTGGGTGACAGTGTAACTGTGAGTGTGGGTGACGGTGTAACTGTGATCGTGGGTGACGGTGTAACTGTGATCGTGGGTGACGGTGTAACTGTGATCGTGGGTGACGGTGTAACTGTGAGTGTGGATGACAGTGTAACTGTGAGTGTGGATGACAGTGTAACTGTGAGTGTGGATGACGGTGTAACTGGGAGTGTGGGTGACGGTGTAACTGTGTGTGTGTGACAGTGTAACTGGGATTGTGGGTGACAGTGTAACTGTGAGTGTGGGTGACAGTGTAACTGGGATTGTGGGTGACAGTGTAACTGGGATTGTGGGTGACAGTGTAACTGTGAGTGTGGGTGACGGTGTAACTGGGAGTGTGGGTGACAGTGTAACTGTGATCGTGGGTGACGGTGTAACTGTGAGTGTGGGTGACAGTGTAACTGGGAGTGTGGGTGATGATGTAACTGTGATTGTGGGTGACGGTGTAACTGGGAGTGTGGGTGACGGTGTAACTGTGTGTGTGTGACAGTGTAACTGGGAGTGTGGGTGACAGTGTAACTGAGAGCGTGGGAGACAGTGTACCGTGAGTGTGGGTGACAGTGTAACTGGGAGTGTGGGTGACGGTGTAATAGTGAGTGTGGGTGACGGTGTAATAGTGAGTGTGGGTGACGGTGTAATAGTGAGTGTGGGTGACGGTGTAATAGTGTGTGTGGGTGACGGTGTAATAGTGAGTGTGGGTGACAGTGTAACTGGGAGTGTGGGTGACGGTGTAATAGTGAGTGTGGGTGACAGTGTAATAGTGAGTGTGGGTGACGGTGTAATAGTGAGTGTGGGTGACAGTGTAACTGGGAGTGTGGGTGACGGTGTAATAGTGTGTGTGGGTGACGGTGTAATAGTGAGTGTGGGTGACAGTGTAATAGTGAGTGTGGGTAACGGTGTAATAGTGAGTGTGGGTGACGGTGTAATAGTGAGTGTGGGTGACGGTGTAATAGTGAGTGTGGGTGACGGTGTAATAGTGAGTGTGGGTGACGGTGTAATAGTGTGTGTGGGTGACGGTGTAATAGTGAGTGTGGGTGACGGTGTAATAGTGAGTGTGGGTGACGGTGTAATAGTGAGTGTGGGTGACAGTGTAACTGGGAGTGTGGGTGACGGTGTAATAGTGAGTGTGGGTGACAGTGTAATAGTGAGTGTGGGTGACGGTGTAATAGTGAGTGTGGGTGACGGTGTAATAGTGAGTGTGGGTGACGGTGTAATAGTGAGTGTGGGTGACGGTGTAATAGTGAGTGTGGGTGACAGTGTAACTGGGAGTGTGGGTGACGGTGTAATAGTGTGTGTGGGTGACGGTGTAATAGTGAGTGTGGGTGACAGTGTAATAGTGAGTGTGGGTGACGGTGTAATAGTGAGTGTGGGTGACGGTGTAATAGTGAGTGTGGGTGACGGTGTAATAGTGTGTGTGGGTGACGGTGTAATAGTGAGTGTGGGTGACGGTGTAATAGTGTGTGTGGGTGACAGTGTAATAGTGAGTGTGGGTGACGGTGTAATAGTGAGTGTGGGTGACGGTGTAATAGTGAGTGTGGGTGACGGTGTAATAGTGTGTGTGGGTGACGGTGTAATAGTGAGTGTGGGTGACGGTGTAATAGTGAGTGTGGGTGACAGTGTAATAGTGAGTGTGGGTGACGGTGTAATAGTGAGTGTGGGTGACGGTGTAATAGTGAGTGTGGGTGACAGTGTAATAGTGAGTGTGGGTGACAGTGTAATAGTGAGTGTGGGTGACGGTGTAATAGTGAGTGTGGGTGACGGTGTAATAGTGAGTGTGGGTGACAGTGTAATAGTGAGTGTGGGTGACGGTGTAATAGTGAGTGTGGGTGACGGTGTAATAGTGAGTGTGGGTGACGGTGTAATAGTGAGTGTGGGTGACGGTGTAATAGTGTGTGTGGGTGACGGTGTAATAGTGAGTGTGGGTGACAGTGTAATAGTGAGTGTGGGTGACGGTGTAATAGTGAGTGTGGGTGACAGTGTAATAGTGAGTGTGGGTGACGGTGTAATAGTGAGTGTGGGTGACGGTGTAATAGTGAGTGTGGGTGACAGTGTAATAGTGCGTGTGGGTGACGGTGTAATAGTGAGTGTGGGTGACAGTACAACTGTGATCGTGGGTGACGGCGTAACTGTGATTGTGGGTGACAGTGTAACTGTGATTGTGGGTGACGGTGTAACTGTGATTGTGGGTGACAGTGTAACTGGGAGTGTGGGTGACGGTGTAACTGGGAGTATGGGTGACGGTGTAACTGTGTGTGTGAGTGACGGTGTAACTGTGTGTGTGAGTGATGGTGTAACTGTGTGTGTGAGTGATGGTGTAACTGGGAGTGTTGGTGACGGTGTAACTGTGTGTGTGGGTGACGGTGTAACTGTGTGTGTGTGACGGTGTAACTGGGATTGTGGGTGACGGTGTAACTGTGTGTGTGAGTAATGGTGAAACTGTGTGTGTGGGTGACGGTGTAACTGGGAGTGTGGGTGACAGTGTAACTGTGCGTGACAGTGTAACTGTGTGTGTGTGTGACGGTGTAACTGGGATTGTGGGTGACAGTGTAACTGTGTGTGTGAGTGACGGTGTAACTGTGAGTGTGGGTGACGGTGTAACTGTGAGTGTGGGTGACGGTGTCATTGTAAGTGTGGGTGACGGTGTAACTGGGAGTGTGGGTGACGGTGTAACTGGGAGTGTGGGTGACGGTGTAACTGTGATGTGGGTGACGGTGTAACTGTGAGTTTGGGTGACGGTGTAACTGTGAGTGTGGGTGACGGTGTAACTGGGAGTATGGGTGACGGTGTAACTGTGTGTGTGAGTGACGGTGTAACTGTGTGTGTGAGTGATGGTGTAACTGTGTGTGTGAGTGATGGTGTAACTGGGAGTGTTGGTGACGGTGTAACTGTGTGTGTGGGTGACGGTGTAACTGTGTGTGTGTGACGGTGTAACTGGGATTGTGGGTGACGGTGTAACTGTGTGTGTGAGTAATGGTGTAACTGTGTGTGTGGGTGACGGTGTAACTGGGAGTGTGGGTGACAGTGTAACTGTGCGTGACAGTGTAACTGTGTGTGTGTGTGACGGTGTAACTGGGATTGTGGGTGACAGTGTAACTGTGTGTGTGAGTGACGGTGTAACTGTGAGTGTGGGTGACGGTGTAACTGTGAGTGTGGGTGACGGTGTCATTGTAAGTGTGGGTGACAGTGTCATTGTAAGTGTGGGTGACAGTGTAACTGGGAGTGTGGGTGACGGTGTAACTGTGAGTGTGGGTGACGGTGTAACTGGGATTGTGGGTGACGGTGTAACTGGGAGTGTGGGTGACAGTGTAACTGGGAGTGTGGGTGACAGTGTAACTGGGAGTGTGGGTGACGGTGTAACTGTGAGTGTGGGTGACGGTGTAACTGTGTGTGGGGGTGACAGTGTAATAGTGAGTGTGGGTGACGGCGCAACTGTGACTGTGGGTGACAATGTTACTGTGAGTGTGGGTGACAATGTTACTGTGAGTGTGGGTGACAGTGTAACTGTGAGTGTGAGTGATGGTGTAACTGTCTGTGTGGGTGATGGTGTAACTGTGTGTGTGAGTGATGGTGTAACTGTCTGTGTGGGTGACGGTGTAACTGGGAGTGTGGGTGACGGTGTAACTGTGTGTGTGTGACGGTGTAACTGGGATTGTGGGTGGCGGTGTAACTCTGTGTGTGGGTGACGGTGTAACTGTGTGTGTGGGTGACGGTGTAACTGGGAGTGTGGGTGACAGTGTAACTGTGGGTGACGGTGTAACTGTGTGTGGGTGACGGTGTAACTGTGAGTGTGGGTGACAGTGTAACTGGGAGTGTGGGTGACAGTGTAACTGTGTGTGTGGGTGACAGTGTAACTGTGAGTGTGGGTGACGGTGTAACTGGGAGTGTGGGTGACGGTGTAACTGTGATCGTGGGTGACGGTGTAACTGTGATCGTGGGTGACGGTGTAACTGTGATCGTGGGTGACGGTGTAACTGTGAGTGTGGATGACAGTGTAACTGTGAGTGTGGATGACAGTGTAACTGTGAGTGTGGATGACAGTGTAACTGTGAGTGTGGATGACGGTGTAACTGGGAGTGTGGGTGACGGTGTAACTGTGTGTGTGTGACGGTGTAACTGGGATTGTGGGTGACAGTGTAACTGTGAGTGTGGGTGACAGTGTAACTGGGATTGTGGGTGACAGTGTAACTGGGATTGTGGGTGACAGTGTAACTGTGAGTGTGGGTGACGGTGTAACTGGGAGTGTGGGTGACAGTGTAACTGTGATCGTGGGTGACGGTGTAACTGTGAGTGTGGGTGACAGTGTAACTGGGAGCGTGGGTGATGATGTAACTGTGATTGTGGGTGACGGTGTAACTGGGAGTGTGGGTGATGGTGTAACTGGGAGTGTGGGTGACGGTGTAACTGGGAGTGTGGGTGACGGTGTAACTGTGTGTGTGTGACAGTGTAACTGGGAGTGTGGGTGACGGTGTAACTGGGAGTGTGGGTGACAGTGTAACTGTGATCGTGGGTGATGGTGTAACTGTGAGTGTGGGTGACGGTGTAACTGTGAGTTTGGGTGACGGTGTAACTGTGAGTGTGGGTGACGAAGTAACTGGGATTGTGGGTGACGGTGTAACTGGGAGTGTGGGTGACGGTGTAACTGTGTGTGTGAGTGATGGTGTAACTGTGTGTGTGAGTGATGGTGTAACTGGGAATGTTGGTGACAGTGTAACTGTGTGTGTGTGTGACGGTGTAACTGGGATTGTGGGTGGCGGTGTAACTCTGTGTGTGGGTGACGGTGTAACTGTGTGTGTGAGTGATGGTGTAACTGTGTGTGTGAGTGATGGTGTAACTGGGAGTGTTGGTGACGGTGTAACTGTGTGTGTGGGTGACGGTGTAACTGTGTGTGTATGATGGTGTAACTAGGATTGTGGGTGGCGGTGTAACTGTGTGTGTGGGTGACGGTGTAACTGTGTGTGTGGGTGACGGTGTAACTGGGAGTGTGGGTGACAGTGTAACTGTGGGTGACGGTGTAACTGTGTGTGGGTGACGGTGTAACTGTGAGTGTGGGTGACGGTGTAACTGGGAGTGTGGGTGACGGTGTAACTGTGATCGTGGGTGACAGTGTAACTGT
Organism: Chiloscyllium punctatum; assembly: GCF_047496795.1. NCBI lineage: Eukaryota > Metazoa > Chordata > Chondrichthyes > Orectolobiformes > Hemiscylliidae > Chiloscyllium > Chiloscyllium punctatum. The sequence goes on along the minus strand of NC_092755.1, from coordinate 48,558,619 downwards.
GAGTGTGGGTGACAGTGTAACTGTGAGTGTGGGTGACAGTGTAACTGTGATCGTGGGTGACGGTGTAACTGTGATCGTGGGTGACAGTGTAACTGTGTGTGTGGGTGACGGTGTAATAGTGAGTGTGGGTGACGGTGTAATAGTGTGTGTGGGTGACAGTGTAATAGTGAGTGTGGGTGACGGTGTAATAGTGAGTGTGGGTGACGGTGTAATAGTGAGTGTGGGTGACGGTGTAATAGTGTGTGTGGGTGACGGTGTAATAGTGAGTGTGGGTGACGGTGTAATAGTGAGTGTGGGTGACAGTGTAATAGTGAGTGTGGGTGACGGTGTAATAGTGAGTGTGGGTGACGGTGTAATAGTGAGTGTGGGTGACAGTGTAATAGTGAGTGTGGGTGACAGTGTAATAGTGAGTGTGGGTGACGGTGTAATAGTGAGTGTGGGTGACGGTGTAATAGTGAGTGTGGGTGACAGTGTAATAGTGAGTGTGGGTGACGGTGTAATAGTGAGTGTGGGTGACGGTGTAATAGTGAGTGTGGGTGACGGTGTAATAGTGAGTGTGGGTGACGGTGTAATAGTGTGTGTGGGTGACGGTGTAATAGTGAGTGTGGGTGACAGTGTAATAGTGAGTGTGGGTGACGGTGTAATAGTGAGTGTGGGTGACAGTGTAATAGTGAGTGTGGGTGACGGTGTAATAGTGAGTGTGGGTGACGGTGTAATAGTGAGTGTGGGTGACAGTGTAATAGTGCGTGTGGGTGACGGTGTAATAGTGAGTGTGGGTGACAGTACAACTGTGATCGTGGGTGACGGCGTAACTGTGATTGTGGGTGACAGTGTAACTGTGATTGTGGGTGACGGTGTAACTGTGATTGTGGGTGACAGTGTAACTGGGAGTGTGGGTGACGGTGTAACTGGGAGTATGGGTGACGGTGTAACTGTGTGTGTGAGTGACGGTGTAACTGTGTGTGTGAGTGATGGTGTAACTGTGTGTGTGAGTGATGGTGTAACTGGGAGTGTTGGTGACGGTGTAACTGTGTGTGTGGGTGACGGTGTAACTGTGTGTGTGTGACGGTGTAACTGGGATTGTGGGTGACGGTGTAACTGTGTGTGTGAGTAATGGTGAAACTGTGTGTGTGGGTGACGGTGTAACTGGGAGTGTGGGTGACAGTGTAACTGTGCGTGACAGTGTAACTGTGTGTGTGTGTGACGGTGTAACTGGGATTGTGGGTGACAGTGTAACTGTGTGTGTGAGTGACGGTGTAACTGTGAGTGTGGGTGACGGTGTAACTGTGAGTGTGGGTGACGGTGTCATTGTAAGTGTGGGTGACGGTGTAACTGGGAGTGTGGGTGACAGTGTAACTGGGAGTGTGGGTGACGGTGTAACTGTGATGTGGGTGACGGTGTAACTGTGAGTTTGGGTGACGGTGTAACTGTGAGTGTGGGTGACGGTGTAACTGGGAGTATGGGTGACGGTGTAACTGTGTGTGTGAGTGACGGTGTAACTGTGTGTGTGAGTGATGGTGTAACTGTGTGTGTGAGTGATGGTGTAACTGGGAGTGTTGGTGACGGTGTAACTGTGTGTGTGGGTGACGGTGTAACTGTGTGTGTGTGACGGTGTAACTGGGATTGTGGGTGACGGTGTAACTGTGTGTGTGAGTAATGGTGTAACTGTGTGTGTGGGTGACGGTGTAACTGGGAGTGTGGGTGACAGTGTAACTGTGCGTGACAGTGTAACTGTGTGTGTGTGTGACGGTGTAACTGGGATTGTGGGTGACAGTGTAACTGTGTGTGTGAGTGACGGTGTAACTGTGAGTGTGGGTGACGGTGTAACTGTGAGTGTGGGTGACGGTGTCATTGTAAGTGTGGGTGACAGTGTCATTGTAAGTGTGGGTGACAGTGTAACTGGGAGTGTGGGTGACGGTGTAACTGTGAGTGTGGGTGACGGTGTAACTGGGATTGTGGGTGACGGTGTAACTGGGAGTGTGGGTGACAGTGTAACTGGGAGTGTGGGTGACAGTGTAACTGGGAGTGTGGGTGACGGTGTAACTGTGAGTGTGGGTGACGGTGTAACTGTGTGTGGGGGTGACAGTGTAATAGTGAGTGTGGGTGACGGCGCAACTGTGACTGTGGGTGACAATGTTACTGTGAGTGTGGGTGACAATGTTACTGTGAGTGTGGGTGACAGTGTAACTGTGAGTGTGAGTGATGGTGTAACTGTCTGTGTGGGTGATGGTGTAACTGTGTGTGTGAGTGATGGTGTAACTGTCTGTGTGGGTGACGGTGTAACTGGGAGTGTGGGTGACGGTGTAACTGTGTGTGTGTGACGGTGTAACTGGGATTGTGGGTGGCGGTGTAACTCTGTGTGTGGGTGACGGTGTAACTGTGTGTGTGGGTGACGGTGTAACTGGGAGTGTGGGTGACGGTGTAACTGTGGGTGACGGTGTAACTGTGTGTGGGTGACGGTGTAACTGTGAGTGTGGGTGACAGTGTAACTGGGAGTGTGGGTGACAGTGTAACTGTGTGTGTGGGTGACAGTGTAACTGTGAGTGTGGGTGACGGTGTAACTGGGAGTGTGGGTGACGGTGTAACTGTGATCGTGGGTGACGGTGTAACTGTGATCGTGGGTGACGGTGTAACTGTGATCGTGGGTGACGGTGTAACTGTGAGTGTGGATGACAGTGTAACTGTGAGTGTGGATGACAGTGTAACTGTGAGTGTGGATGACAGTGTAACTGTGAGTGTGGATGACGGTGTAACTGGGAGTGTGGGTGACGGTGTAACTGTGTGTGTGTGACGGTGTAACTGGGATTGTGGGTGACAGTGTAACTGTGAGTGTGGGTGACAGTGTAACTGGGATTGTGGGTGACAGTGTAACTGGGATTGTGGGTGACAGTGTAACTGTGAGTGTGGGTGACGGTGTAACTGGGAGTGTGGGTGACAGTGTAACTGTGATCGTGGGTGACGGTGTAACTGTGAGTGTGGGTGACAGTGTAACTGGGAGCGTGGGTGATGATGTAACTGTGATTGTGGGTGACGGTGTAACTGGGAGTGTGGGTGATGGTGTAACTGGGAGTGTGGGTGACGGTGTAACTGGGAGTGTGGGTGACGGTGTAACTGTGTGTGTGTGACAGTGTAACTGGGAGTGTGGGTGACGGTGTAACTGGGAGTGTGGGTGACAGTGTAACTGTGATCGTGGGTGATGGTGTAACTGTGAGTGTGGGTGACGGTGTAACTGTGAGTTTGGGTGACGGTGTAACTGTGAGTGTGGGTGACGAAGTAACTGGGATTGTGGGTGACGGTGTAACTGGGAGTGTGGGTGACGGTGTAACTGTGTGTGTGAGTGATGGTGTAACTGTGTGTGTGAGTGATGGTGTAACTGGGAATGTTGGTGACAGTGTAACTGTGTGTGTGTGTGACGGTGTAACTGGGATTGTGGGTGGCGGTGTAACTCTGTGTGTGGGTGACGGTGTAACTGTGTGTGTGAGTGATGGTGTAACTGTGTGTGTGAGTGATGGTGTAACTGGGAGTGTTGGTGACGGTGTAACTGTGTGTGTGGGTGACGGTGTAACTGTGTGTGTATGATGGTGTAACTAGGATTGTGGGTGGCGGTGTAACTGTGTGTGTGGGTGACGGTGTAACTGTGTGTGTGGGTGACGGTGTAACTGGGAGTGTGGGTGACAGTGTAACTGTGGGTGACGGTGTAACTGTGTGTGGGTGACGGTGTAACTGTGAGTGTGGGTGACGGTGTAACTGGGAGTGTGGGTGACGGTGTAACTGTGATCGTGGGTGACAGTGTAACTGTGAGTGTGGGTGACAGTGTAACTGTGAGTGTGGGTGACAGTGTAACTGTGATCGTGGGTGACGGTGTAACTGTGATCGTGGGTGACAGTGTAACTGTGTGTGTGGGTGACGGTGTAATAGTGAGTGTGGGTGACGGTGTAATAGTGTGTGTGGGTGACAGTGTAATAGTGAGTGTGGGTGACGGTGTAATAGTGAGTGTGGGTGACGGTGTAATAGTGAGTGTGGGTGACGGTGTAATAGTGTGTGTGGGTGACGGTGTAATAGTGAGTGTGGGTGACGGTGTAATAGTGAGTGTGGGTGACAGTGTAATAGTGAGTGTGGGTGACGGTGTAATAGTGAGTGTGGGTGACGGTGTAATAGTGAGTGTGGGTGACAGTGTAATAGTGAGTGTGGGTGACAGTGTAATAGTGAGTGTGGGTGACGGTGTAATAGTGAGTGTGGGTGACGGTGTAATAGTGAGTGTGGGTGACAGTGTAATAGTGAGTGTGGGTGACGGTGTAATAGTGAGTGTGGGTGACGGTGTAATAGTGAGTGTGGGTGACGGTGTAATAGTGAGTGTGGGTGACGGTGTAATAGTGTGTGTGGGTGACGGTGTAATAGTGAGTGTGGGTGACAGTGTAATAGTGAGTGTGGGTGACGGTGTAATAGTGAGTGTGGGTGACAGTGTAATAGTGAGTGTGGGTGACGGTGTAATAGTGAGTGTGGGTGACGGTGTAATAGTGAGTGTGGGTGACAGTGTAATAGTGCGTGTGGGTGACGGTGTAATAGTGAGTGTGGGTGACAGTACAACTGTGATCGTGGGTGACGGCGTAACTGTGATTGTGGGTGACAGTGTAACTGTGATTGTGGGTGACGGTGTAACTGTGATTGTGGGTGACAGTGTAACTGGGAGTGTGGGTGACGGTGTAACTGGGAGTATGGGTGACGGTGTAACTGTGTGTGTGAGTGACGGTGTAACTGTGTGTGTGAGTGATGGTGTAACTGTGTGTGTGAGTGATGGTGTAACTGGGAGTGTTGGTGACGGTGTAACTGTGTGTGTGGGTGACGGTGTAACTGTGTGTGTGTGACGGTGTAACTGGGATTGTGGGTGACGGTGTAACTGTGTGTGTGAGTAATGGTGAAACTGTGTGTGTGGGTGACGGTGTAACTGGGAGTGTGGGTGACAGTGTAACTGTGCGTGACAGTGTAACTGTGTGTGTGTGTGACGGTGTAACTGGGATTGTGGGTGACAGTGTAACTGTGTGTGTGAGTGACGGTGTAACTGTGAGTGTGGGTGACGGTGTAACTGTGAGTGTGGGTGACGGTGTCATTGTAAGTGTGGGTGACGGTGTAACTGGGAGTGTGGGTGACAGTGTAACTGGGAGTGTGGGTGACGGTGTAACTGTGATGTGGGTGACGGTGTAACTGTGAGTTTGGGTGACGGTGTAACTGTGAGTGTGGGTGACGGTGTAACTGGGAGTATGGGTGACGGTGTAACTGTGTGTGTGAGTGACGGTGTAACTGTGTGTGTGAGTGATGGTGTAACTGTGTGTGTGAGTGATGGTGTAACTGGGAGTGTTGGTGACGGTGTAACTGTGTGTGTGGGTGACGGTGTAACTGTGTGTGTGTGACGGTGTAACTGGGATTGTGGGTGACGGTGTAACTGTGTGTGTGAGTAATGGTGTAACTGTGTGTGTGGGTGACGGTGTAACTGGGAGTGTGGGTGACAGTGTAACTGTGCGTGACAGTGTAACTGTGTGTGTGTGTGACGGTGTAACTGGGATTGTGGGTGACAGTGTAACTGTGTGTGTGAGTGACGGTGTAACTGTGAGTGTGGGTGACGGTGTAACTGTGAGTGTGGGTGACGGTGTCATTGTAAGTGTGGGTGACAGTGTCATTGTAAGTGTGGGTGACAGTGTAACTGGGAGTGTGGGTGACGGTGTAACTGTGAGTGTGGGTGACGGTGTAACTGGGATTGTGGGTGACGGTGTAACTGGGAGTGTGGGTGACAGTGTAACTGGGAGTGTGGGTGACAGTGTAACTGGGAGTGTGGGTGACGGTGTAACTGTGAGTGTGGGTGACGGTGTAACTGTGTGTGGGGGTGACAGTGTAATAGTGAGTGTGGGTGACGGCGCAACTGTGACTGTGGGTGACAATGTTACTGTGAGTGTGGGTGACAATGTTACTGTGAGTGTGGGTGACAGTGTAACTGTGAGTGTGAGTGATGGTGTAACTGTCTGTGTGGGTGATGGTGTAACTGTGTGTGTGAGTGATGGTGTAACTGTCTGTGTGGGTGACGGTGTAACTGGGAGTGTGGGTGACGGTGTAACTGTGTGTGTGTGACGGTGTAACTGGGATTGTGGGTGGCGGTGTAACTCTGTGTGTGGGTGACGGTGTAACTGTGTGTGTGGGTGACGGTGTAACTGGGAGTGTGGGTGACGGTGTAACTGTGGGTGACGGTGTAACTGTGTGTGGGTGACGGTGTAACTGTGAGTGTGGGTGACAGTGTAACTGGGAGTGTGGGTGACAGTGTAACTGTGTGTGTGGGTGACAGTGTAACTGTGAGTGTGGGTGACGGTGTAACTGGGAGTGTGGGTGACGGTGTAACTGTGATCGTGGGTGACGGTGTAACTGTGATCGTGGGTGACGGTGTAACTGTGATCGTGGGTGACGGTGTAACTGTGAGTGTGGATGACAGTGTAACTGTGAGTGTGGATGACAGTGTAACTGTGAGTGTGGATGACAGTGTAACTGTGAGTGTGGATGACGGTGTAACTGGGAGTGTGGGTGACGGTGTAACTGTGTGTGTGTGACGGTGTAACTGGGATTGTGGGTGACAGTGTAACTGTGAGTGTGGGTGACAGTGTAACTGGGATTGTGGGTGACAGTGTAACTGGGATTGTGGGTGACAGTGTAACTGTGAGTGTGGGTGACGGTGTAACTGGGAGTGTGGGTGACAGTGTAACTGTGATCGTGGGTGACGGTGTAACTGTGAGTGTGGGTGACAGTGTAACTGGGAGCGTGGGTGATGATGTAACTGTGATTGTGGGTGACGGTGTAACTGGGAGTGTGGGTGATGGTGTAACTGGGAGTGTGGGTGACGGTGTAACTGGGAGTGTGGGTGACGGTGTAACTGTGTGTGTGTGACAGTGTAACTGGGAGTGTGGGTGACGGTGTAACTGGGAGTGTGGGTGACAGTGTAACTGTGATCGTGGGTGATGGTGTAACTGTGAGTGTGGGTGACGGTGTAACTGTGAGTTTGGGTGACGGTGTAACTGTGAGTGTGGGTGACGAAGTAACTGGGATTGTGGGTGACGGTGTAACTGGGAGTGTGGGTGACGGTGTAACTGTGTGTGTGAGTGATGGTGTAACTGTGTGTGTGAGTGATGGTGTAACTGGGAATGTTGGTGACAGTGTAACTGTGTGTGTGTGTGACGGTGTAACTGGGATTGTGGGTGGCGGTGTAACTCTGTGTGTGGGTGACGGTGTAACTGTGTGTGTGAGTGATGGTGTAACTGTGTGTGTGAGTGATGGTGTAACTGGGAGTGTTGGTGACGGTGTAACTGTGTGTGTGGGTGACGGTGTAACTGTGTGTGTATGATGGTGTAACTAGGATTGTGGGTGGCGGTGTAACTGTGTGTGTGGGTGACGGTGTAACTGTGTGTGTGGGTGACGGTGTAACTGGGAGTGTGGGTGACAGTGTAACTGTGGGTGACGGTGTAACTGTGTGTGGGTGACGGTGTAACTGTGAGTGTGGGTGACGGTGTAACTGGGAGTGTGGGTGACGGTGTAACTGTGATCGTGGGTGACAGTGTAACTGTGAGTGTGGGTGACAGTGTAACTGTGAGTGTGGGTGACAGTGTAACTGTGATCGTGGGTGACGGTGTAACTGTGATCGTGGGTGACAGTGTAACTGTGTGTGTGGGTGACAGTATAACTGTGAGTGTGGGTGACGGTGTAACTGTGATCGTGGGTGACTGTGTAACTGTGATCGTGGGTGACGGTGTAACTGTGATTGTGGGTGACGGTGTAACTGTGATCGTGGGTGACGGTGTAACTGTGAGTGTGGGTGACAGTGTAACTGTGAGTGTGGATGACAGTGTAACTGTGAGTGTGGATGACGGTGTAACTGGGAGTGTGGGTGAAGGTGTAACTGGGAGTGTGGGTGACGGTGTAACTGTGATCGTGGGTGACGGTGTAACTGTGCTTGTGGGTGACGGTGTAACTGTGTGTGTGTGACGGTGTAACTGGGATTGTGGGTGACAGTGTAACTGGGAGTGTGGGTGACAGTGTAACTGTGAACGTGGGTGACGGTGTAACTGTGAGTGTGGGTGACGGTGTAACTGTGATTGTGGGTGACGGTGTAACTGTGTGTGTATGACGGTGTAACTGGGAGTGTGGGTGAAGGTGTAACTTTATGTGTGGGTGACGGTGTAACTGTGTGTGTGTGACGGTGTAACTGGGATTGTGGGTGACGGTGTAACTGTGTGTGTGAGTGACGGTGTAACTGTGTGTGTGGGTGACGGTGTAACTGGGAGTGTGGGTGACAGTGTAACTGTGGGTGACGGTGTAACTGTGTGTGGGTGATGGTGTAACTGTGAGTGTGGGTGACAGTGTAACTGTGATCGTGGGTGACGGTGTAACTGTGATCGTGGGTGACAGTATAACTGTGATCGTGGGTGACGGTGTAACTGTGATCATGGGTGACGGTGTAACTGTGAGTGTGGGTGACGGTGTAACTGGGAGTGTGGGTGACGATGTAACTGTGTGTGTGGGTGACAGTGCAACTGTGAACATGGGTGACGGTGTAACTGGGAGTGTGGGTGACGGTGTAACTGTGATCGTGGGTGACGGTGTAACTGTGTGTGTATGACGGTGTAACTGGGAGCGTGGGTGAAGGTGTAACTGTATGTGTGGGTGACGGTGTAACTGGGAGTGTGGGTGACAGTGTAACTGTGGGTGACGGTGTAACTGTGTGTGGGTGATGGTGTAACTGTGAGTGTGGGTGACAGTGTAACTGTGATCGTGGGTGACGGTGTAACTGTGATCGTGGGTGACAGTATAACTGTGATCGTGGGTGACGGTGTAACTGTGATCATGGGTGACGGTGTTACTGGGAGTGTGGGTGACGGTGTAACTGGGAGTGTGGGTGACGATGTAACTGTGTGTGTGGGTGACAGTGCAACTGTGAACGTGGGTGACGGTGTAACTGTGATCGTGGGTGACGGTGTAACTGTGATCGTGGGTGACGGTGTAACTGTGAGTGTGGGTGACGGTGTAACTGTGAGTGTGGGTGACGGTGTAACTGTGAGTGTGGGTGACAGTGTAACTGTGTGTGTGGGTGACGGTGTAACTGGGAGTGTGGGTGACGGTGTAACTGGGAGTGTGGGTGACAGTGTAACTGTGGGTGACGGTGTAACTGTGTGTGGGTGACGGTGTAACTGTGAGTGTGGGTGACGGTGTAACTGGGAGTGTGGGTGACGGTGTAACTGTGATCGTGGGTGACGGTGTAACTGTGAGTGTGGGTGACAGTGTAACTGTGAGTGTGGGTGACAGTGTAACTGTGATCGTGGGTGACAGTGTAACTGTGATCGTGGGTGACAGTGTAACTGTGTGTGTGGGTGACAGTATAACTGGGAGTGTGGGTGACGGTGTAACTGGGAGTGTGGGTGACGGTGTAACTGTGATCGTGGGTGACGGTGTAACTGTGATCGTGGGTGACGGTGTAACTGTGATCGTGGGTGACGGTGTAACTGTGAGTGTGGATGACAGTGTAACTGGGAGTGTGGATGACAGTGTAACTGGGAGTGTGGGTGACAGTGTAACTGGGAGTGTGGGTGACGGTGTAACTGTGATCGTGGGTGACGGTGTAACTGTGATTGTGGGTGACGGTGTAACTGTGTGTGTGTGACGGTGTAACTGGGATTGTGGGTGACAGTGTAACTGGGAGTGTGGGTGACAGTGTAACTGTGAACGTGGGTGACGGTGTAACTGTGATTGTGGGTGACGGTGTAACTGTGATTGTGGGTGACGGTGTAACTGGGAGTGTGGGTGACGGTGTAACTGTATGTGTGGGTGACGGTGTAACTGTGTGTGTGTGACGGTGTAACTGGGATTGTGGGTGACGGTGTAACTGTGTGTGTGAGTGACGGTGTAACTGTGTGTGTGGGTGACGGTGTAACTGGGAGTGTGGGTGACGGTGTAACTGTGGGTGACGGTGTAACTGTGTGTGGGTGATGGTGTAACTGTGAGTGTGGGTGACAGTGTAACTGTGATCTTGGGTGACGGTGTAACTGTGATCGTGGGTGACGGTGTAACTGTGATCGTGGGTGACAGTATAACTGTGATCATGGGTGACGGTGTAACTGGGAGTGTGGGTGACGGTGTAACTGGGAGTGTGGGTGACGATGTAACTGGGAGTGTGGGTGACGATGTAACTGTGTGTGTGGGTGACAGTGCAACTGTGAACGTGGGTGACGGTGTAACTGGGAGTGTGGGTGACGGTGTAACTGTGATCGTGGGTGACGGTGTAACTGTGATTGTGGGTGACGGTGTAACTGTGATCGTGGGTGACGGTGTAACTGTGTGTGTGAGTGACAGTGCAACTGTGAACGTGGGTGACGGTGTAACTGTGAGTGTGGGTGACAGTGTAACTGGGACTGTGGGTGACAGTGTAACTGGGAGTGTGGGTGACGGTGTAACTGGGAGTGTGGGTGACGGTGTAACTGGGAGTGTGGATGACGGTGTAACTGAGAGTGTGGGTGACAGTGTAACTGGGAGTGTGGGTGACGGTGTAACTGTGATCGTGGGTGACGGTGTAACTGTGATTGTGGGTGACGGTGTATCTGTGTGTGTGTGACGGTGTAACTGGGAGTGTGGGTGACAGTGTAACTGGGAGTGTGGGTGACAGTGTAACTGTGAACGTGGGTGACGGTGTAACTGTGATTGTGGGTGACGGTGTAACTGTGATCGTGGGTGACGGTGTAACTGTGTGTGTATGACGGTGTAACTGGGAGTGTGGGTGAAGGTGTAACTGTATGTGTGGGTGACGGTGTAACTGTGTGTGTGTGTGACGGTGTAACTGGGATTGTGGGTGACGGTGTAACTGTGTGTGTGAGTGACGGTGTAACTGTGTGTGTGGGTGACAGTGTAACTGTGATCGTGGGTGACGGTGTAACTGTGATCGTGGGTGACGGTGTAACTGTGATCGTGGGTGACGGTGTAACTGTTATCATGGGTGACGGTGTAACTGGGAGTGTGGGTGACGGTGTAACTGGGAGTGTGGGTGACGATGTAACTGTGTGTGTGGGTGACAGTGCAACTGTGAACGTGGGTGACGGTGTAACTGGGAGTGTGGGTGACGGTGTAACTGTGATCGTGGGTGACGGTGTAACTGTGATTGTGGGTGACGGTGTAACTGTGATCGTGGGTGACGGTGTAACTGTGAGTGTGAGTGACAGTGCAACTGTGAACGTGGGTGACGGTGTAACTGTGAGTGTGGGTGACAGTGTAACTGGGAGTGTGGGTGACGGTGTAACTGGGAGTGTGGGTGACGATGTAACTGTGTGTGTGGGTGACAGTGTAACTGTGATCGTGGGTGACGGTGTAACTGTGAGTGTGAGTGACAGTGCAACTGTGAACGTGGGTGACGGTGTAACTGGGAGTGTGAGTGACAGTGTAACTGGGAGTGTGGGTGACGGTGTAACTGGGAGTGTGGGTGACAGTGTAACTGGGAGTGTGGGTGACGGTGTGAGTGAAGATTATTGGATCCCTAGTTCCCTGACTAAACAGAGTTACACCCTGACTACACAGGAAGCCATCCTCCTGCCCTTCGCCTCTTGGATTGGTCATGTTTTTATATCCCCTTGTGGATCCCAGGCCTCAATGGCTGTTCTACTCCTGTTTCAGGTATTCAACGTGATCTGCTGCTGTCACGTGTCAGCCCTTCATCTACTCTTCGATGTCTGGAAACCAGCGGAAATTGTCTCTAAACACAAACAGTAAATCAGAGCTAACATTTTAAAATCCTGAGTTCACCATGGTTTTCAGAGTGACCTCGTTTCTCAGTTGCCCCCACACCATTGGTGGGGACCAGAAATCTCACTCAGAAAGCTCATTGAAGTCTCTTCACCGGCCACCCCAGCCCTCATCTGTCAACGATGGCCAACTTATCAATAACTCTCTGCCTTCCCAAAGGTCCCACACACCATCAAACCCATTGCCACAGCTCGGGTAAAACCCTTCATCGAGATCCGTTAGTCAGGCCTTGGGAGTTGGAACAGGTTTGATTCCAAGTCGGATGGTTATAGCATTTAATTTGATTTGATTGATTATTGTCACACAGTGAAGAAGTTTTATTTTGCGCGCATTTGGGCAGATCAAACTCTATCAGGGTAATAGAACAGAGCGAGGAATACCATGTTACAGCTGGAGAGAAGGTGCACAGAGAGTGACAACAACATTAGATTTGAAATTTGTGAGTAACATTCAGAAACCTAATAACAGCGAGGAAATCCTCCCAGGCTGATACAAACTCCTTTAGAAAATCTTTGTTTCCCTGGGTCGTTTTCTTTCTCAGTTTCTGCCCCCCCCCCCACTCTCTGCCACCACCCCCCCCCCCCCATGCCCCCCTCAGTCTCTGCCCCCCCCATCCCCATCTCTCTCTCTCTGGCCCCCTCAGTCTCTGCCCCCTCTCTATCTCTCCCCCCCCTCTCTCTGCCCTTCTCTCTCTGCCCCCTCTCTCTGCCCCCTCTCTCTGCCCCCTCTCTCTGCCCCCTCTCTCTATCTCTCCTCCTTCTCTCTCTCTGCCCCCTCTCTCTGCCCCCTCTCTCTGCCCCCTCTCTCTATCTCTCCTCCTTCTCTCTCTCTGCCCACTCTCTCTGCCCCCTCTCTCTGCCCCCTCTCTCTGCCCCCTCTCTCTGCCCCCTCTCTATCTCTCCCCCCTCTCTCTCTGCCCCCCCCCCCCGCCCCCTCCCTCTCTCTGCCCCTCTGTTTCTCAGCTGATAAAAATTCAACCGTGCTGGTCTTGAACCAGTTTGGGATTGTATTTCATACCTATTCAGTTCCCTCTGCTTCATCATTCAGAAACAATTACTGAGTTAAAAAAAGATTTTATCTCCTCCCCGTGTTTGTTTGCTTATCCCTTGACTCGGTCTCCTCCAGGTATTAACCTTCCTGGCAGTGAAAATGACTTCTTTTCACCAAATTGAGGCATTGAAGAGTGTGGTGCTGGAAAAGCACAGCATCTGAGGAACAGGCTAGTCCATGTTTCGGGCATCAGCCCTTTGTCAGGAGTGAGGGGGTGGCCCAAGGGGGCTGAGAGATAAATGGGAGGGAGTGGGGCTGGAGGGTTGGTAGCTGGGAATGTGATAGGTTGACGGAGGTAGGGGAGAAGGTGATAGGTCGGAGGGCAGGGTGGAATGGATAGGCGGGAAGGACAGTTCATGAGGGCAGTGCCGGGTTGGAAGGTTGGATCTGGGAGAAGGTTGGGTGGGGGGGGGAGGGAGGGAGGAGGGGAAACCTGGTGAAATCCACATTGACCCCGTGTGATTGGAGGGTCCCAAGGTGGACGATGAGGCGTTCTTCCTCCAGGCGTTGGGTAGTTAGGGTTTGGTGGTGGAGGAGGCCAAGGACTTGCACGTCCTTGGCAGAGAGGGATGGGCGAGTTAAAGTGGCCAGTCACAGGGCGGTGGGTAGGTTTGGTGTGTGTGTCCCAGAGATGTTCTCTGCAACATTCTGCGAGTTGCCATCCTGTCTCCCGTATGTAAAGGACACCACATCGGGAACAACAGGCACAGTAGATGGCGTGTGTGGGAGTGCAGGTAAATCTCTGTCGGATGTGGAAGGATCCTTTGGGGCCTTGGATGGAGGTGAGGGGGGGGGAGGTGTGGGTGCAGGTTATACACCTCTTGTGGTGGGAGGGGAAGGTGCCGGGAGGGGAGGGTGGGTTGGTGGGGGGTGGGGACATAACAAGGGAGTCGCAGAGGGAATGGTCTGTGCGGAACGCTGAGAGGAGTGGGGAGGGAAATATCTCTCTGGTGGTGGGGTCTGAGTGTAGGTGGTGGAAATGGCAGAGGAAGATGTGTTGTATACATAGGTTGTTGGGGTGGAAGGTGAGGACCAGGGGGCTTCTGTCCTTATTGCAATTGGAGGGGGGGGGGGGGTGGGTTCAAGGGCAGAGGTGCAGGAAGTGGAGGAGATCCACTGCAGGGCATCATCAACCACGTGGGAGGGGAAAGTGCAGTCTTTGAAGAAGGAGGCCATCTGGGATGTTGTATGGTAGAACTGGTCCTCCTGGGAGCAGATGGGAATAAGGGATAGTGTTTTTACAGGAGGTAGGCTGGGAGGACGGGTAGTCCAATTAGCTGTGAGAGTCAGTGGCTTTCTCGTAGATGTCTGTGTTGAGTTGGTCACCAGAAATGGCGGTTGAGAGGTCCAGGAAGGGGAAGGAGGTGTCTGAGATGGTCCAGGTTAACTTGAGTTCAGGATGGAAGGTGTTCATGAAGTTGAAGAATTACAGAGCAGTCAGTCTTATGTCTGTGGGAGGCAAAATATTGGAGAGGATTCTGAGAGACAGGATTTATGATTATTTGGAAGACTATAGTTTGATTCGAGATAGTCAGCATGGCTTTGTGAGGGGCAGGTCATGCCTCACAAGCCTTATTGAATTCTTTGAGGGTGTGACAAAACACATTGATAAAGGTAGAGCAATGGGTGTGGTGTACATGGATTTGAGCAAGGTGTTTGATAAGGTTCCCCATGGTGGGCTCATTCAGAAGGTAAGGAGGCATGGGATACAGAGAAATCCGGCTGTTTGGATACAGAACTGGCTGGCCCACAGAAGACTGAGGTGGTAGTAGATGGAAAGTATTCAGCCTGGAGCTTACTGACCAGAGAGGCTCCACAGATATATATGGTGAGACCTCTGCTCTTTGTGATTTTTATAAATGACTTGGATGAGGAAGTGGAAGGGTGTGTTTGTAAGGTTTGCTGATGACACAAACGATTGGTGGAGTTGTGGATAGTGTCGAGGGCTGTTGTAGGTTGCAACGGGACATTGACAGGATACAGAGCTGGGCTGAGAAGTGACAGATGGAGTTCAAGTTGGAAAAGCGTGAAGTGATTCACTTTGGAAGGTCAAATATGAATGCAGAACACAGGGTTAAAGGCAGGATTCTTGGCAGTGTGGAGGAACAGAGGGATCTTGGGGTCCACGTCCATACATCCCTCAAAGTTGCCACCCAATTCGATAGGATTATGAAGAGGGTGCATGGTGTATTGGCTTTCATTAGCAGGGGAATTGAGTTTACTAGCCTCGAGGTTATGCTGCAGGTCTATACAGCCCTGGTTAGACCACACCTGGAATATTGAGTCCAGTTCTCATCACCTCATTATAGGAAAGATGTGGAAGCTTTAGAGAGGGTGCAGAGGAGACTTAGCAGGAGGCTGCCTGAATGGAGGGCATGTCTTATGAAGAAAGGTTGAGAGAGCTGGGGCTTTCCTCGATGGAGTGAACGAAGATGAGAGGTGACTTGTTAGAGGTGTACAACATGATGAGAGGCACAGACAGAGTGGATAGTCACAGAGCTTTTCCCAGGGTGGAAAAGGCTATCATGAGGGGAAACATTTTAAGGTGAATGGAGGAAGGTATAGGGCACCCATACCGTTCCACAGCACAGTCTCCATCAATGTACCCACACCGTACTACAGCACAGTCTCCATCAATACACCCACACCGTACTACAGCACAGTCTCCATCAATACACCCACACCGTACCACAGCACAGTCTCCATCAATACACCCACACCGTACCACAGCACAGTCTCCATCAATACACCCACACCGTACCACAGCACAGTCTCCATCAATACACTCACACCGTACCACAGCACAGTCTCCATCAATGTACCCACACCGTACCACAGCACAGTCCCCATCAATGTACCCACACCGTACCACAGCACAGTCTCCATCAATGTACCCACACCGTACCACAGCACAGTCTCCATCAATGTACCCACACCGTACCACAGCACAGTCTCCATCAATGTACCCACACCGTACCACAGCACAGTCTCCATCAATGCCCCCACACCGTACCACAGCACAGTCTCCACCAATGCACCAACACTGTGCCACAGCACAGTCTCCATCGATGTACCCACACCGTACCACAGCACAGTCTCCATCAATACACCCACACCGTACCACAGCACAATCTCCATCAATGTACCCACACCGTACCACAGCACAGTCTCCATCAATGTACCCACACCGTACCACAGCACAGTCTCCATCAATGTACCCACACCGTACCACAGCACAGTCTCCATCAATGTACCCACACCGTACCACAGCACAGTCTCCATCAATGTACCCACACCGTACCACAGCACAGTCTCCATCAATGCCCCCACACCGTACCACAGCACAGTCTCCACCAATGCACCAACACTGTGCCACAGCACAGTCTCCATCGATGTACCCACACCGTACCACAGCACAGTCTCCATCAATACACCCACACCGTACCACAGCACAATCTCCATCAATGTACCCACACCGTACCACAGCACAGTCTCCATCAATGTACCCACACCGTACCACAGCACAGTCTCCATCAATACACCCACACCGTACCACAGCACAGTCTCCATCAATACACCCACACGGTACCACAGCACAGTCTCCATCAATGTACCCACACCGTACCACAGCACAGTCTCCATCAATGCCCCCACACCGTACCACAGCACAGTCTCCATCAATGTACCCACACCGTACCACAGCACAGTCTCCATCAATACACCCACACCGTACCACAGCACAGTCCCCATCAATGTACCCACACCGTACCACAGCACAGTCTCCATCAATACACCCACACCATACCACAGCACAGTCTCCATCAATACACCCACACCGTACCACAGCACAGTCTCCATCAATACACCCACACCGTACCACAGCACAGTCCCCATCAATGTACCCACACCGTACCACAGCACAGTCTCCATCAATACACCCACACCATACCACAGCACAGTCTCTATCAATACACCCACACCGTACCACAGCACAGTCTCTATCAATGCACCCACACCGTACCACAGCACAGTCTCTATCAATGCACCCACACCGATCCACGTAGTCCGCTTGTGGACCATAGATTTCAAATGTCCAACAATCAGGGAAGCTGCATTTACATCTGGTTGAGCTCTCCATCTGGTTCGCTGACCAGCCCTAGCTGTTGCTTGTGGCTTTTGATGTGGCTTTTCCTGTAGAAATGAGTCAATTATTAATGCCCCCCATGTCCAGAGGAAATTTTGCTGTCCTCTTCATTCTGAGTGATAAAGCACACTCGGGACAGGACATAGATATTGTATCGCTTTTCTCTGCCCTTGCTCGAAAACGTTAAGATATTGTGATAGAGTCGTTCAGACATACAGCATGGAAACAGACCCTTCGGTCCAACCCATCCATGCCGACCAGACATCCCAACCCAATCTAGTCCCATCTGCCAGCACCCAGCCCATATCCCTCCAAACCCTTCCTATTCATACAAATGCCTCTTAAATGTTGCAATTGTACCAGCCTCCATCACTTCCTCTGGCAGCACATTCCATTCACACACCACCCTCTGTGTGATAAAGTTGCCCTGTAAGTCTCTTTTCTATCTTTTCCCCTCTCACCCTAAACTTTTACCCTCTAGTTCTGGACTCCACAACCCCAGGGAAAAGACTCTGCCTATTTACCCTGTCCATGGCCCTCATGATTTTATAAACCTCTATAAGGTCACCCCCTCAGTCTCCGACGCTCCAGGGAAAACAGCCCCAGCCTGTTCAGCTTCTCCCTGTAGCTCAGATCCTCCAACCCTCCAACATCCTTGTAAATCTTTTCTGAACCCTTTCAAGTTTCACAACATCTTTCCGATCGGAAGGAGACTAGAATTGCACGCTATATTCCAACAGTGGCCTAAACAATGTCCTGTACATGACCTCCCAACTCCTGTACTCAATACTCTGACCAATAAAGGAAAGCATACCAAACGCCGCCTTCACTATCCTATCTACCTGCGACTCCACTTTCAAGGAGCTATGAACCTGCACTCCAAGGTCTCTTTGTTCAGCAACACTCTCTAGGACCTTACCATTAACTGTATAAGTCCTGCTAAGATTTTCTTTCCCAAAACTCAGCACCTCCCATTTATCTGAATTAAACTCCATCTGCCACTCTCAGCCCATTGGCCCATCTGATCAGGTTTCTGTTGTAATCTGAAGTAACCTTCTTCGCTGTCCACTACACCTCATAGGAAGCTGTCGCTCGGTCATGCGAGTCTGGCCAACTAAAAAAGCATTAACGAAAGTTTTATTTTGTCTTGAACTCATCAGGACAATTCACAAGAATACCCCTTGCAGATCAATAGGATATTTATACACTCTGTGGGAGGAGATGGCTGATTGGCAGGTGATCTCTAATTAGTTGAGGTGTTGCTATGGAGAATGTGCCAGTTAAAGATGATTGACAGGTAACTGCAAAGCTTGGTTTAAATTTTAAAACGCAAGCAGCAAGTTCATCAGAAGACCTTTCGATGATGAATTTTGCGCTGCCTCTGCCTCACAGTTTTTTGCTTATCCTTCCAAGTCATTAAAACCCAGTCTCACATCTGTGCTCACATGAACTTTCACTGAGACATTGCCTTCACGGTATCCCAAAGTCCTTTACTTGCAGGAAAGTATTTTGGATGCAGAGGCACCAACATAAAATACCGAAATGCAGAAGCCAACTCACACAAAGCAACTAATCCAAACAGAAATGAGACAATGTGTTCTTCAGGGATGTTTGGTAATGAATGAGTGTCGGTGAAAACACTCGGAAGAACTCCGAAATAAAGCAAAATGCTGGAAATCTGAAGTAAAGACAGAAAGAACTGGGGAAACGCACAACCTGTGAAGAGAGAGACCTGACTGGTGTTTTGAGACAAATCTAATTTAGCAGATAATTCGTGAAGAGTCGGTCTGGTTCAAAACGTCCATTAGTTCGCTTTCTCCAGAGCTTCCTGACCTCTGTGCATTTCCAGCGTTGCCCAGTTTAATACCATGAGGAATCCCACCCCCACCCTCCCCCACCCCGGCTTTAAATATTGCGATGGAATCTTTCGGCTCTATTGACCCACCTCACCCTAGTTCCAAACTTCCAGCTCAGTTACTGTCCCCTTGACTTGTCCGACCTGCCTATCTCCTTTTCCACCTATCCACTCCACCCTCTCCTCCCTGACCTATCCCATTCATCCCCTCCCCCACTCACCCATTGTACTCTATGCTACTCTCTCCCCACCCCCACCCTCCTCTAGCTTATCTCTCCACGCTTCAGACTCACTGCCTTTATTCCTGATGAAGGGCTTTTGCCCGAAACGTCGATTTCGCTGCTCGTTGGATGCTGCCTGAACTGCTGTGCTCTTCCAGCACCACTAATCCAGGATCTGGTTTCCAGCATCTGCAGTCATTGTTTTTACTCTGTAACTACACTCTTGAGCTTGAGGTGGCTCAGTGGCGCCTTCATGTGGGAGTGACTGGAATCACAGCATGACCATGTTACACTCACAAGTATCATTAGGACAGGGATGGACATGGATGAGATAGTACACTCAGATATATATTCAACACGATGAGATTTGGGGTGGGCTGGCTAGGTGGATACAAAACTGGCTTTGTCGCAGAAGACAGAGGTTGGAGGCGGAAGGGTGTCTTTCAGAATGGAGACTGGTAACTATGATGTTCCACAGGAATCAGTCTTCGGATCTCTGTTGTTTGTAATATATACACACGTGATCGGGCGGAAACTATGGGTGGTCCGGTTAGTAAATTTGCAGATGACATGAAGATTTGTGGAGTTAGTGCTGGTGATTGTGAAAGGATACAACAGACTGGTGATAGATTGGCGACATGGATGCAGAAACAGCAGATGGAGTTCAATCCAGACCAATGCGAGGCGATGCAGTTTGGAGGATCAAAGTTAGATGTGAATGGCGGAACTCTTAGGAATATAACATGCAGATGGTTCTGGGCGTGCAGGTCCACAGTTCCCACACAGTTGGCCCAGGTGATTAAGAAGGCATACGGCATGCTTACCTTCATTGGCGGGTGCGTGGAGTACAAGAGTTGGCAAATCCTACTGAAGCTAAATAAAACCTTTGTGAGGCTGCATTTGGAGTATTGTGTGCAGCTTTGGTCACCACACGACCAGAAAGACGTGGAAGCTTTGGAGAGGGTTCAGAGAGGGTTCACCAGGGTGTTACCTGGTCTCGAGAGCATTGACTATGAGGAAAGGTTAAAGAGACAAGGATTATTTTCACTGGAAAGACGGTGGCTGAGAGGAGGCCTGATAGAGGTCAACAACATTACGGGAGGCAGAGATAGGGTGGACAGTCAGAGACTTTCTCCCAGGATTGAAACCGCAGGCCCCCCCCCCCTCCCCAAAGGGGGCACAGATTCAAGGTGTGAGGGGGGTTGTTTAAGGGAGATGTATGAGGGAAGTGTTTCACACAGAGAGTGGTGGGAACCTGGAACACACTGCCAAAAGGGATGGTGGAAACAGGCATGTTGGCAACATTTAATAGGTATCTTGATGGTTACATGAATAGGGAGGGAATAGAGGGATACAGACCGAATGGGAGCAGAAGGTTTGATTTTGAGTTTAGTTAGGGTATGATGATCAGCACAGGCTTGGAGGGCCGAAGGGCCTGTTCCTGTGCTGTACTTCTCCTTCGTTCTTTTAGGTTTTTTGTGATACGTATTGATTGCCTATCTGTGGAGACCAAGTAGAGTTAAAGGGACTAGAAGGAAGATACAGCTCAGTAAGATGCTAAAAGAGAGTTTGAGTCCTACTCTGAAGGGTCCAGCATTGAAATGTGAATTAGGAAGCGTGCATAACCAAACAGGAGAGCTCCATTAGGAAGTTCCCAGTGAGGACACTTAGAAACAAACCAAAGTTCATTTTCTTCCCATTTAAACAAAGCTTATGGCAAATAAAGATGGACATATACAATTACATAGGAACAGCAGGAGGCCATTCAGCCCCTCGAGCCTGTTCCACCATTCAACAAGATCATGGACCATCTGTGGCCTAACTCCACATGCCTGCCTTTGGGTCACTTCTCCTAATATCTTTGCTCAAAAAAAACTATCTCAGATTTAACATTAACAACTGATCCAGCGTCCACGCCCAATTGTGGAAGAGAGTTCCAAACCTCTACCAGACCTTGTGTGTGCAGAAATGCTTCTAAATTCCAGAGGACACAGGCCTCATTTATCTAATGTCTTCTCATAACTTAACCCCTAAAGTCCAGCTATCATTCTTGTAAACCTGCATTGAACTCCCTCCGACGTCAATCTAACCTTACAGTGCCTCGATTTGCTCACAGTATTCCAAGTGAGGTCTAAGAGAAGAGTGTGGTGCTGGAAAAGCACAGCGGGTCAGGCAGCATCCGAGGAGCAGGAGAGCCAGCATTTCAGGTATAAGTCCTTCATCAGGAACGCCGATTCTCCTGCTCCTCAGATGCTGCCTGACCTGCTGTGCTTTTCCAGCACCACTCTCTCGACTCTGATCTCCAGCATCTGCAGTCTTCACTTTCTCCAAGTGAGGTCTAACCCAGGTTTTTTTGTAACTGAGGCATTAATGCTGCATCCTTGTGCTCCAGTAATCTCGATATAAAGAATTCCATTAGCCACCTTCATTATTTTCCGTACCTGCTCGTGACACATCAAACATCTATGCACCTGAACCCCTACATCTTAGAGTAATACAGTGATACAGCATGGAAACAGTTCACATCAACCATGTTCCCAAACTAATCTAGTCCCACTTGCCTGTGTTTCACCCCACATCTCTCTAAACCTTTCCTATTCATGTACCCATCTTTTAAATGTTGCATCTTGCATCCTGCATCTTCCTCTGGCAGTTTGTTCCACACACGCACCACCTTCTGTGTGAAAAAGTCACCCCTCAGGTCCCTTTTAAATCTTTCTCCCCTCACCTTAAAAATTACGCCACCTAGTCTTGAACTCCCCTAGCCTAGGGAAAATACCTTTCCTATTCACCTTATCTATTCCCTCATGACTTTATAAGCCTCTATAAGGTCACCCCTCAACCTCCCGTGCCCCGTGAAAAACATCCCAGTCTCTCCTTATAACTCAAGCCCTCCAGTCCCAGTAACATCCTCGTAAACCTTTTCTGAACTCCCTCCGATTTAATAATATCCTTCCTATAGCAGGGCAACCAGAACTGTACACTGTACTGTAGAAATAGTCTCACTGACGTCCTGCACATCTGCAGTATGATGTCCCAACTCTCATACTCCATGGTCTGAGCAATGTGCTAAACGCCTTCTTAACCATCGTGTGTTCCTGTGACGCAACTTTCAAAGAACTATGTATCTGAAGCCCTGTGTCTCCCTCTGTTCTACAACACCACCCACACCTCTACCATTAATTGTATAAATCCTGCCTTTGTTTGCTTTACCAAACTGCAATACCTCACATTAATCCAAATTGAACTCCATTTGCCACTCCTCAGCCCATTGACCTAATTGGTCAAGATCCCTTTGTAATCTTAGAAACCTTCTTCTCTGTCAACTGTAACCCAAATTGCCCCAATTCTGTGGGTTTCTACCTTAGTGAACAGCATCTTATGTGGGATTTTAGCAAAATACCTTCTGGAAGTCCATATAAACAACACTCATAGACATTCCCCTTAGTCACCCCTTCAAAAAAATTCAATGAGGTTTGTCAGGCATGACCAATCCATGAAGTCTCGACCTGATTAACTGAAAATTCTCAAGCGGTACAGTCCCCTCATCCTTGAGTCTCCACCACAGATTTTAGGCTAACTGGTCTGTAACTCTCTGGCTTTCCTCCTTCACCCTACCTAAAAGTTGGACTGGCGAGTCACTCAGTCGGTACTTACTGGCGATTTTGTCAAAGGTCCTTGACGTGGTCTGTCAGCTGCTTCAACCAAGAGGTAACTGAGTCCCACAGCCACAGTTGAGGCTCTACATTGAAATGATGTGCATGTACCTTTAAGAAGACACAGCTTAGACTACTGAGGCATTATGGGATGATTCATGGCTGTGCCTATGCTGTTTATATAGGCAGCAGTCCAGGCCAGACACTCCCAGTTAACAACCTTCGTATACAGACTTACCTCCAGATAACAAACTCATTTATTGTTTCACCAATTGCCCGCTCTACAATCAACGTGTTTGCTTCAAACAGAAGGATGTAATCCCCAATCCCACAGCCCTAAAGTCTATTTGAAAACAGGCTGCAGAGCTCATCCCCATTACTTCGAATCATAGAACCCCTACAGTGTGCAAGCAGGCCCATTCAGCCCATTGGGTCCACACCGACCCCATGAAGAGCAGCCCACCCCTTTACCCTACCCCTCTAACCTAATCTTGGGTGGCGTCATGATGGTGATGGAGAATGGCGACTTTGTACACTTTTCACTGTACACATGTGTATTATATGTGGCGTGGTGGCTCAGTGGTTAGCACTGCTGCTTCATGGCGCCAGGGCCCACGGTCTATCCCAGCCTTGGGCGACTGTCTGTGTAGAGTTTACACATTCTCCCAGTGTCTGGGTGGGTTTCATCCAGGTGCTCCGGCTTCCTCCCACAGTCCAAAGAGGGATCGGCCATGCTAAATTGCCCAGTGTCCATGGATGTGCAGGCCAGGAGGATTAGTCATGGGAAATGCAGGCTTATAGGAGAGAGGGAGTGGATCTCGGTGGGATACTCTTCAGAGGGTTGGTGTGGACTTGATGGACTGAATGGCCTGCTCTATGATTCAACATGATAGTAAAATCTAATTCTAATGATTAGCAAAATTATATTACTGCTGAGTTTGTTTAATGTCTGAGTCGATAAAGTGAGGAACTGGAAAAAGCACAGCAGGTCAGGCAGCATCTGAGGAACAAGAGAGTCGATGTTTCAGGCGTGAATATTCATCAGGACTGGGGAGAGAAAAGGGGACTGAGAAATAAATAGGGGAAGGGTGGTGGGGCTGGGGGATGGCATTCGGTGGGTAAAGGTAGGAGGTGATTGTGATAGGGAAGGAAGCTGGAGGTAGGTCGGGTCAAGAGGGCAGAGCCGAGTTCAAAGATTGGTTCAAAGGTGGGCTGGGGAGATTTGGAATCTGATGAATTCAATGTTGAGGTTGTGTGGTTGCACGCTCCTGAGGTGGAAGATGAGGTCTCCTTCCTCCAGTTTGCGGGTGACCTTGTTTAGGTGATAGAGGAGGCCCAGAATGGGCATGTCATGGGGGGAATAGGAGGGGGAGTTGAAGTCTGGGACAAGCAACAACGCAAGGTGGCTGAGCAGAGGCTGATAGCCAAGTTTGGTACCCATGAGGATGGCTTCAACTGGAACCCTGGGTACATGTCACACTACAGGTGACCCCACTGCACTCCACACACACAGCCACACGTGCACACACACCCCTACATACTCACACACTCACGCAGACCCTCCCTCATACACAAGCTCTCTCTCTCGTACACACACACGCACCTCCCGCCCACTCACACCTATGCACGCACCCTCACACAGGCTTATATCCCAACACACTTACATACATACACATTCTTTTATATGCACTCCCAGCCACACGCACACACTCACATGGTCTCTCCTGCACGTGCACACATATAAGTTTATGGGGTGAATTTGTATTTGCAGAATTACAGTTTATTTTGCTCAAAAACTGCATAAATCCTCGCAAGATTCTGTAAATCCCACTTTAGAAATAGAACCAGTCTGACTCCACATTGGGATACAGACAGACTTTAACCTCACACCTTTAATGCATCATCTGTGCTGAGATGGCACCTATTGTTAGAAAAGCTGAAACTATCTTGAGAATGTAACTTAAAAGGAGTTCTGGGGTTTACATGTTAAAGAACCGAAACTAGAATATCACATTAGTGGGTGGCACAGTGGTTAGCACTGCTGCCTCACAGCGCCAGAGACCTGGGTTCAATTCCCGCCTCAGGCGACTGACTGTGTGGAGTTTGCACGTTCTCCCCGTGTCTGCGTGGGTTTCCTCCGGGTGCTCCGGTTTCCTCCCACAGTCCAAAGATGTGCAGGTCAGGTGAATTGGCCATGCTAAATTGCCTGTAATGTTAGGTTAGGGGTATGGGTGGGTTGCGCTTCGGTAGGTCGGTGTGAACTTGTTGGGCCGAAGGGCCTGTTTCCACACTGTAATTAATCTGATCATTCTAAAAGATGAAAAACCTAATCTAAAATTTGTTTAATACATCATTACTGCTCCATGACACTGTAACCCTTTTGCCATAAATTCTGTGTCTTGTGGTCCTGTTCCACAACCACCTGATGAAGGAGCGTCGCTCCGAAAGCTAGTGCTTCCAATTAAACCTGTTGGACTATAACCTGGTGTCGTGTGATTTTTAACTTTGTACACCCCAGTCCAACACCAGCACCTACAAATCATTAATAATGGAACAAACAATGAGGAGAAATCAAAGTGCAAATTTTTAAATCTAATTAAGTTAAAAGCAAACAAACTAAATTGATTGTTTTTGAATATCATAATTTATGATTTTTTGCATGTGCTTCATGATTATGGGATTAACATAATTTTGAAAGAAATTAACTTGTTAGGTAAAATCTGGATAGAAGGAATACTTCAAATAGATCTCTTCGTGGAAACATTTTGATGCGTTAATTACTTCAGAACAACGCTTTCTGCTTATCTTCCAAATCTATTTTAAAACTTCTATCCCTTTATTTTCAGGATGCAAGCTGGGTAGATCTACTTGTGGTTACATTTTTGTGGTACAAATTCTGTGTCTTACGATCCTGCTCCACCGCTACCTGATATCAGAAGGAGCAGTACTCTTGAAATATAAGTCCCTCAGAATTTTACTTCAAGGTGTTTTTGAGATTGCTGTTTTGCTGAATGTATATAATTTGAATTCATGTGGATTCTGCTGTAACCCTTTGGACTGTTTGCAGCTTGTATTATTAAAAAGTTAGAATTCTTCTATCAAAAACTTCGGCATCATGTGATTTTTAACTTTGTCCATCCCAGTCCAACACCAGCACCTCCACATCACTTATAATCAGGGCAGAGGTCAATACGTGTACAGATGTGGAAGGAAACCATTGTTAAAAAACACACACAACACCAGGTTATAGTCCATCAGGTTTATTTGGAAGCACTAGCTTTTGGGGAGTAGGCAGAAGTGAGGACAGCAGATGCTGGAAATCAGAGTCTAGATTAGAGTGCTGCTCCTTATTCAGAAGGAAACCATGGATATCTAGAAAATGCCAATAGGTGGAAATGAGGTAGAAGATTAGGTATGATCTTGTTAACTAGTAGAGCAGGTACCAAGGGCAGCACTGCCTTCTGCAGCACCAATGGTCTCACCAATATCCACCCCAATGCAGCATTGCCCAAGTCAGGTCCAATGCAGCAATGCTCTCACCAATACCCACCCCAATGCAACAATGCTCTCACCAATATCCACCCCAATGCAGCATTGCCCAAGTCAGGTCCAATGCAGCAATGCTCTCACCAATACCCACCCCAATGCAGCAATGCTCTCAGCAATATCCACCCCAATGCAGCATTGCCCAAGCCAGGTCCAATGCAGCAATGCTCTCACCAATACCCACCCCAATGCAGCAATGCTCTCAGCAATATCCACCCCAATGCAGCATTGCCCAAGTCAGGTCCAATGCAGCAATGCTCTCACCAATACCCACCCCAATGCAGCAATGCTCTCACCAATATCCATCCCAACGCAGCATTGCCCAAGTCAGGTCCAATGCAGCAATGCTCTCACCAATACCCACCCCAATGCAGCAATGCTCTCACCAATACCCACCCCAATGCAGCAATGCTCTCACCAATATCCACCCCAATGCAGCATTGCCCAAGTCAGGTCCAATGCAGCAATGCTCTCACCAATACCCACCCCAATGCAGCAATGCTCTCACCAATACCCACCCCAATGTAGCAATGCTCTCACCAATACCCACCCCAATGCAGCATTGCCCAAGTCAGGTCCAATGCAGCAATGCTCTCACCAATACCCACCCCAATGTAGCAATGCTCTCACCAATACCCACCCCAATGCAGCATTGCCCAAGTCAGGTCCAATGCAGCAATGCTCTCACCAATACCCACCCCAATGTAGCAATGCTCTCACCAATACCCACCCCAATGCAGCATTGCCCAAGTCAGGTCCAATGCAGCAATGCTCTCACCAATACCCACCCCAATGCAGCAATGCTCTCACCAATATCCACCCCAATGCAGCATTGCCCAAGTCAGGTCCAATGCAGCAATGCTCTCACCAATACCCACCCCAATGTAGCAATGCTCTCACCAATACCCACCCCAATGCAGCATTGCCCAAGTCAGGTCCAATGCAGCAATGCTCTCACCAATACCCACCCCAATGTAGCAATGCTCTCACCAATACCCACCCCAATGCAGCATTGCCCAAGTCAGGTCCAATGCAGCAATGCTCTCACCAATACCCACCCCAATGCAGCAATGCTCTCACCAATACCCACCCCAATGCAGCATTGCCCAAGTCAGGTCCAATGCAGCAATGCTCTCACCAATACCCACCCCAATGCAGCAATGCTCTCACCAATACCCACCCCAATGCAGCAATGCCCACTGTGGGGTAGGTTCAACCCCTTTAGAGAGGGAGGTTCACACAACACTGGCTACTGAGCAGAGTAGCCTCGCGCTCGCGCCCTCGGCACCACCTCCCCTCGCTCCCGCTGGGCGTGGGACGGCTGCCATGGCAACCGCACTGGTCGGTTGGAGGTGGGGGGGGGGGGGGGGGGAAGGAAGGAACTCCGCCCCCTCAGTGAGGCCGCACCTGCGCTGACGGCCCCGCCCCGCCGGGGAACCAGTGCGCCTGCGCGCTCCGGCGGCGGCCCCGCCCTCCCGGAAGGGGGTGGAAAAAATCCGCAGGTTTCTAAAATTAGAAGCTGACGTCACCGTTAAATAGCCGGGGTCCGGGCGTGGCCGCAGTGCGCATGCTCGACTGCGGCAACGCGGGGCATTGTGGGTAAGGAAGGGGGGGGTGGGAGGGGCTGCGGCGCCACACACGGACACACAGAGACAGAGACAGTTGGCGGCGGCGGGAACACACCGTCTCCACACGGCAGCAGCGGCAAGAGGCATCCTTCACCCCCTATTCTCCCCCTTCCCCTCCCCCCCCCC
This sequence comes from Chiloscyllium punctatum, assembly GCF_047496795.1. Taxonomy (NCBI): domain Eukaryota; kingdom Metazoa; phylum Chordata; class Chondrichthyes; order Orectolobiformes; family Hemiscylliidae; genus Chiloscyllium; species Chiloscyllium punctatum. The sequence goes on along the minus strand of NC_092755.1, from coordinate 48,530,579 downwards.
CTCACCCCACCCCAGGATCGGCTTGAGCGTGTGTACGCGCGGAGATGGTGGACCGAGAGCAGCTGGTGCAGCGGGCCAGGCTGGCCGAGCAAGCCGAGCGCTACGATGACATGGCGGCGGCCATGAAGGCGGTGAGTGTGCACACACACCCCCCCACACCACCCCCCACACCCCCCACACCCCCCACACCTCCCACACCTCCCCCCACACCTCCCCCCACACCCCCCCCCACACCCCCCCCCACACCCCCCCCACACCCCCCCCCACACCCCCCCCCCACACCCCCCCACACCACCCCCCACACCACCCCCCACACCACCCCCCACACCACCCCCCCACACCCCCCCCACACCCCCCCCACACCCCCCCACACCACCCCCCCACACCACCCCCCACACCACCCCCCCACACCACCCCCCACACCCCACCCCCCCACACCACCCCCCACACCACCCCCCACACCACCCCCCACACCACCCCCCACACCACCCCCCACACCACCCCCCACACCACCCCCCACACCACCCCCCCACCACCCCCCCCACACCACCCCCCACACCACCCCCCACACCCCCCCCCACACCACCCCCCACACCCCCCCCCACACCCCCCCCCACCCCCCCCCCCCCCACACCCCCCCCACACCCCCCCCACACCACCACCACCCCCCACACCACCCCCACACCACCACCCCCCACACCACCACCACCCCCCACACCACCCCCACACCACCACCCCCCACCCCCCCACACCACCCCCCCACCACCCCCCCCCACACCACCCCCCACACCACCCCCCACACCACCCCCCCACACCACCCCCCCACACCACCCCCCACACCACCCCCCACACCACCCCCCACACCCACCCCCCACACCACCCCCCACACCACCCCCCACACCACCCCCCACACCACCCCCCACACCACCCCCCACACCACCCCCCACACCACCCCCCACACCACCCCCCACACCACCCCCCCCACACCACCCCCCACACCCACCCCCCACACCACCCCCCACACCCCCCCCCACACCCCCCCCCACACCCCCCCCCACACCCCCCCCCACACCCCCCCCCACACCCCCCCCCCACACCCCCCCCCACACCCCCCCCACACCCCCCCCACACCACCCCCCACACCACCCCCCACACCACCCCCCACACCACCCCCCCCACCCCCCCCCACCCCCCCCCACACCCCCCCCACACCACCACCACCCCCCACACCACCCCCCTCCACACCACCACCACCCCCCACCACCACCACCACCCCCCACACCACCCCCCCCCACACCCCCCCCCACACCACCACCACCCCCCACACCACCACCACCCCCCCCACCACCCCCCCCACCTACCCCCCCCCACCACCCCCCCCACCACCCCCCCCACCACACCACCACACCACACACCACACCACCACACCACCACACCACACCACCACACCACACCACCACACCACACCACCACCCCCCCCCCACACCACACCACCCCCCCCCCCCCCACACCCCCCCCCCCACACCCCCCCCCCACACCCCCCCCCCACACCCCCCCCCCACACCCCCCCCCACACCCCCCCCCACACCCCCCCCCACACCCCCCCCCCCCACCCCCCCCCACACCCCCCCCACACCCCCCCCCACACCCCCCCCCACACCCCCCCCCACACCCCCCCCCCACACCACCCCCCCCCCCACCCCCCCCCCCCACACCCCCCCCCACACCCCCCCCCACACCCCCCCCCACACCCCCCCCCCACACCACCACCCCCCACACCTCCACCCCCCCCCACCCCCCCCCCCCCACCCCCCCCCCCACACCCCCCCCCACACCCCCCCCCCACACCCCCCCCCACACCCCCCCCCACACCCCCCCCCACACCCCCCCCCACACCCCCCCCCACACCCCCCCCCACACCCCCCCCCACACCCCCCCCCACACCCCCCCCCACACCCCCCCCCACACCCCCCCCCACACCACCACCAACCCCAAACCCCCTCCCACACCACCCCCCACACCCCCCCCAACCCACCACCACCCCCCACACCCCCCCCAACGCCACCACCACCCCCCACACCGCCACCACCCCCCCACACCCCCCCCCACACCACCACCCCCCCCCCACACCCCCCCCACACCACCACCACCCCCCACACCCCCCCCCACACCACCACCACCCCCCACACCCCCCCACACCACCACCACCCCCCACACCTCCCCCCCACCACCCCCCACACCCCCCACACCTCCCCCCCCACACCACCACACCTCCCCCCCCCCCACACCACCACACCTCCCCCCCCCCACCACCCCCCACACCTCTCCCCCCACACCACCACACCTCCCCCCCCCCCCACACCACCACACCTCCCCCCCCCACACCACCCTCCCACATCCCCCCCCCACACCACCCCCCCAACCCCCCCTCACCACCAACCACCCCCACACCCCCCACACCTCCCCCCCCACCACCACCACCCCCCCAACCCCCCCTCACCGCCACCCCCACCCCCCCCACACCACCAACCACCCCCACACCACCACCACCCCCCACACCCCCCCACACCACCACCACCACCACCACCCCCCACACCTCCCCACCCCAACACCCCCCCCACACCTCCCCCCCCCACACCCCCCACACCTCCCCCCCCACACCACCCCTTTACCTCCCACCCTTCTCTCCCCCCCTTTACCTCCCACCCTTCTCTCCCCCCCTTTACCTCCCACCCTTCTCTCCCCCCCTTTACCTCCCACCCTTCTCTCCCCCCCCTTTACCTCCCACCCTTCTCTCCCCCCCCTTTACCTCCCACCCTTCTCTCCCCCCCTTTACCTCCCACCCTTCTCTCCCCCCCTCCCCTTTACCTCCCACCCTTCTCTCCCCCCCCCCCCCCCCCCTTTACCTCCCTCCCCTTTACCTCCCTCCTATCCTTCTCTCCTCTCCCCTCCCCCCAAATACCAGCTCCTGCGCTCAGCTGGGGGAGCTGACAGCTGGTTCAGGGGTGTACGCATTCTGTCTGTGTGCCTGCCTCACATTGTCTCCAGCAGCTTCTCCTTGCAGCCCACCTTTCATTCTCTCCCCTTCCCTTCCGCATGTATATTCTTAACCATTCTCCATGTGGGGTTGCACGTGCGGGTGCCACAGACCCGACTTCCTGTCACGCTAACCCAGGGGTGGTGGTGGTGGTGGTGGGTGGATGGGGAGCAACTTAATTGGGTGTGGTCTGCATTAGTGCCGCTTTACATTGCGGGGCTCCCCTCCCCCCGAGGAGGTGTATATTTCCTCAAACTGAACCAAAAATCATTATCTGGTGCGTGGACACCCCTGCCATGGATTTAGCTAAATAATTTTATTCAAGTCGGTTTATTTTGTTGGGTGGCAAAAGATGGAGAAAGCATTGTATTTGCTGATTATGTGATGGTGAGATGTGTAAGGTGATGGAGGTCAGTTTTTCAGAAAGGTGGCACTCTGAAAGAGCCAGTGCGTGATGGTCGAGGATAAACTGGTGCATGCAGTAGAGGTAACTCAGGCAGTGTTAAGGTCTGGGTATTGTTGGCTCCTGATTTCTGATAACCATTTCCCAGTTGTCTTTTTTTTTTAGTGCAGTTTATTAGATTTGATGCAAAACAGTTGAAATGCCTTGAAATGCTGGCTTTTATCTTTGAGTGGACTGGTTTGTTCGCTTCATTGCACCATTCCTTAGTGAGGAAGAAATTAAATATAACTGAGGGAAGTGAGTTGATGGGTGTGCATGAATGGTACAATAATCAGCTCTAGCCTGGGAAGTGTTGAGGGATTACTTATGGATTTTGTTTTGCGGTGGACACTTTGTGGCTTGATGGAAGGCTTTTCCAGCTGTGGACTGTCGGAATTCCGGCAATGGATGGGGCTAGGAATCCTTTGGGTGAAGGTGAACGTGGAGGCTGTGACTGCTTTGAAACTCTGGGGACAATGAAAGAATCTTGGGAGTACAGTTAGTGGAACCCAGTGTGTATAAGGACACTTGCGCCATGTATCTATTTTCATCTTGCCTTCTCAGTGTCTGAATATGTTAAGTTTGCGTGAGCTTTAAAGGGAGAATTGTCAGTGGGGCCCCTGCTGTGGGTGAAAGGCTCCGTCATTCTGGGTGGTTTTTCACTGTAGGAATGTGGACGAGCTGGCAGATCAGGATAGATGGTATTATGGGATGCAGGAGAGCAACAGCTGTCAGCGCAAGGTTCCACTGGGACTGCATGTTCGCAGGAAATCATGCAGCAGATGTAGCTAGGTCATGTTTATTTGAACATTGCATCAGAGTAGCTGCAATGAAGCATTTCATGCCTTCGAGGAATTGGAGTGGGCCTGAGAAAATGATCAAAATGGTTTCTCCTCCAGGTCTGCTCAGGAGAGATGTTTTTCCAAAAAAAAAATGCCATTTCCAGTAAGCTGCATCTGGCTTTTATCAGTTTGGATTCTTTTGTAATAAGAATTGCTTAAAATGGGTCACGGGTGTTGCTGGCTGGTCCCCAGTATATCTTGCCCAGAGGGCAGTTAGAAGTCAGCAGTGTTACTGCAGGTCTGGAGTGACATGCAGCCAGATAGGCAGGGAGGGCAGGCTTCTTTCCCTAAAAGGCTTTCGTGAACCAGATGGGGTTTTATGACCACCGATGATTGCCTTTTGTCTAGTTTTTTTTATTCAAGTTTTCTTACTGAATTTTAATTAACTTTAAATGAATTTTAATTATCTGCCATGGTCGGATCTGGGGGCAGGTCTGTGGCAGGTTAGCTGGGTGCTTTGGTTGCTATTCTGGTGACATAGCTACTTTGCTACCACAATTTTCCCTTCAAGCGTTGAATTGACAATCGGGATGACCTTACCCACTTGCTCCATAAGGACATGCATCTCTGGCTTGGGCAGGTTGGGAATGAGCCATGTTGGTTGTTTGCCTCACCTATTGTGGTGCTGCACTGACCTATGTAGGTCCTCACTACCCTAATTACTATGTGTCTGTTCTAAATAGTGGGTTTATTGTTTGTACCATTTGAGGCTGGCTGCATGTGGTCTGACAGTGTCTTCATTACAAATATGATTGCATCTGGGCAGTAAACAGTATCTTGGGCTGATGAACAGTTGTGGTCGTGGCTTTGGTTTCAGTAAGTGGGGTGTGAATGATGCAGCCAGCTAATTGTTGGGATAGTTCACTTGGCAATCCCACCCCGCCCCAAAGAAGTGAAGGAATGGCTTTGCAAGGACAATTTTGGCATTTGTTTAAGATAAAAAGCAATGGAGGCAGATTTGGTATTCCCTTTCAAAAGGGATGTAATAAATATTTGAAAAGATAAGCATGTGACTCGAGCTATTGCAGAGGTGTGCAAAGACTGAAAGGTTGCAGTTTGATGCTAATTGCTGTGACCCCAGGCAAGGTTCTTGCTTTAAATCCACAGTCAGTGCTGTGGGCCATCTGTGTTTTTCTGTAGAGGGGACAGGGGGAATAATCAGGTCAGTTACAGTGGGCCAGCTTTCCACCCTGTGGCTGAGGGAGCAGTATTGACAGCATTACAGCTGAAACACCTGCTCACCAGCCACGATGAGCTCAAGAGACAGAGCCTGGAAATAGTGATGTCCCTCGTGTATTTTTCTGTTGCATTGGTGGGGCTGTCGGCTCAGCACTACTTTGCCCGGCAGCTCGTGGGAAGAGCAGGCCAACTGCTGTTTGTCTATCTTCCAGCCATCTGGGTGTTGAATTTCCTTGGCAGTTTGCGCAGTAGTCATATATGTCTCATTAGCTAACATCTCCAGTGCTGATGAACATTAAAAGGACATGGCTCAAGGTACAGTGTGTCGCAGTTACTAATAATAAATCCCCCTTTTCTCCCTCCCCACCCCTTTTGAGGGCTGCAAGGATGTTCCAGCTATTTGTACTGATGTTAGACTTTGCCTTAGACCCATTTAGGTATTTGATCACCACTAGTTCAGCCCATCACCTTTGCTTTTGTATGATGTGGGTGTAGGGGTAGGCTATTTGACCCTTGAGTCTGTTCTGCCATTCAGTGAGGTCATGGCTCATCTGATAGTCTTCAATTCCACTGTCTTGTCCTTTCACCATAACCCTTGATTCCCTAATGGATTAATACTCCCCCCCTGTCGCAGCCTGGAATATATTTGATGACCCAATCTCAACAGCGCTCTAAGTATTGCGCCAAATTCACTATGCCCTGAGAATGTTGCCTCTGGCTGCTGAGATGATTTGACAACTGTCCTGATTCCTTCGCAATCTCTCCCCACCACCACCACCACCACCCAAACAATCGCTTTCTGATATTTGTGCTTCCCTTTCTACACTCAGCAGAGCCCCCTCCCCATCCTTTCCACCATACCCCAGCTACCATTCTATCCCCAATTCTCAGGTGTGCTAGCTGTTGCCTCCCATAACAATGTTTGATGCCATTGAGTTAGTAATGTCTACACTCTGCTTGATATGCTTGTTTCTCTCCTGGGATCCTACACTACTTGTGTAGATGGACTGGATTGGTTTCCCTCACACCTTGGTTGCATCCCAGACTGTCATAGGGAGAGTTACTCCATTGTCTGAGACATTGGTGCAGCTGGTACGAGGAAGTCTTCTGTGTGTGTGTGTTACACACCTTGTGTGAAAGCTTTTAATGAATTCCTTTGAAAGTTCAACTAGATTGTTTCCTTGGAACTGATGCTGAACTTTCAACTTGCTCCTACTTAATTTCAAACTCTGTTTGTTTGCATTGTTTTGCACTGATGTTTAGGGATAGCCTGAGTATAATACCCCAACTCCTATATTGAACCTCTTTTCCCCAAACCGCACTGCCATTTGTCTTCTGTTATATAGTTACCCAGTGCAGTAATAGGGTGTACACAGAATGAGCATGTACCGAATCATTCAATCCCTACTATGCGTAATCAGGCCGTTCGGCCCACACCAACCCTCTGAAGAGCATCCAGAATCCCTGATGAAGGGCTTATGCTCAAAACATTGGCTGTCCTGCTCCTCGGATACCACCTGACTGGCTGTGCGTTTCCAGCGTCAGAGTATTCCTTCTTGTCCAGTTAGCTGGCTCATGTTTACCAGTGATCATAGGTCCTATTGATCTTGTCTCCAACTGGAAGATTCAAGGTAGTGCTATTGTGGAGAATTCTCAGCATTGTGGTATAACTACAGTGCAATGAGGCAGGGAGAAACTGCACTCTCTCCATGCATTAGAGTGTTGGGAGGTGGTTCGACCCTTTATTCTCTTTTCCCCACCTCCCTTGCCATGGAATGGTGAAAATGTGTTCAACAATGTTCCTGCTCAGCAGTTAATTCCCACATGGTTGCTGAATTGTGACTAGTGTAAAAGTGGCTCATGAAAATTTGAATTCATTTTATGTGGCATCAAGAAACAACTGACAGTTGGTCAGGTAGCATGTTCTTCTAACAAAGATGGTCCTTCTATAATGTGAGGTTTTGTTTGGTAACCAATGAGTAACTGTAGTGTGTCATAGTTCTAACAAGTTAATCCCAAAGATGGGGTTTCTTTGTAAAGGGTGAGAGCTTGTTTGGAGATAATGAGTCAGATGTCACAGGATTGTCATGTACAGTTCATTTACCATGGCCACTATTGTTTCTCTCACCAGGCAGTTATGGAAGAGCCAAGTTTTTTTATTAAAAAAAGCTCGTCTATGGGGGGGAAAGTGCCGTATAGAGAAAGGTATGCAGATAACATGAGGCCCAATACTTCCTGCCAGTGTTTAATCACTTTAACTGTCCTGGCCCCCTCCTGGCATTTCTGAAACTGGGATCTGCCTGGGTCAGCTTTATCAAAGGGTTACGGTAAAGCACAGAGAACGTCTGCCTCCTTTAGACTGGATTCCCTCCAGACTCTAAATAAAACTGATCCCTGTTGTACAATTTAACTTGCGAAGCACCTAGTTTGCATTAGGGGATTTTGTGACACTGTGCAGTGTGTTCTATCACATTGTTATACCACAATGCCGTTGTCCATGTGCTATTCCCACAGACAGATGACATTGTGGCGGCTAACTGCTCTCACTTGTGTCCCTAATGTGAATTTTATTCACTGTTGGTTTTGCTGTTTGTAGGTAACTGAGCTGAATGAGGCCCTGTCCAATGAAGACCGGAACCTTCTCTCTGTGGCCTATAAGAATGTGGTAGGAGCCCGGAGATCATCCTGGCGAGTGATCAGTAGTATTGAGCAGAAGACCTGTGCTGACGGCAATGAGAAGAAGTTGGAGATGGTGCGTGCCTACCGTGAGAAGGTGGAGAAGGAGCTGGACACTGTGTGCAAAGATGTGCTGGAGCTTCTCGACAAGTACCTCATAAAGAACTGCACCGAGACCCAGTTGGAGAGCAAGGTCTTTTACTTGAAAATGAAGGGCGACTACTACCGTTACCTGGCCGAGGTAGCCACCGGTGAAAAGAAGGCCAGTGTGGTGGAGAAGTCTGAGGCCTCCTACAAGGAGGCCTTCGATGTCAGCAAGGTTCAGATGCAGCCTACCCACCCTATCCGCCTCGGTCTGGCCCTCAACTTTTCAGTCTTCTACTATGAGATCCAGAATGCCCCAGAGCAGGCTTGTCATCTGGCCAAGGCAGCCTTTGATGACGCCATCGCCGAACTGGACACTTTAAACGAGGACTCCTACAAGGACTCGACTCTCATCATGCAGTTACTACGAGACAACCTCACCCTCTGGACGAGTGATCAGCAGGATGACGAGGCAGGAGAAGGCAACAATTGAGTCTGTGCAGTCACTGCCGCCACCCCACCCCCCACTCATCCCCACCCCACCCCCCACTCATCCCCTCTCCCCTCTTTCCCCGCCTCACCTAAATAAGCCCACACGCACACGTGCTATATACCCCAGTGCTGTTATCTACTGTACACACAGCTCCTCTAAAGCCGCTGTATGCCCGTCAGAGAAGGACAGATCAACTCGATGCATCTTCATTGGCTGCATCAGTATTTAAGCCCCTTTGCTGTAGTCACACTTCAAAATCATGCAAAAAAAAAAATTAATTCTTTGAGCCATTTTGTTGCCAGTGGATCACTTTCAGATCAATTTGCTTTGGTCCCTTTTTAATGTTTGAGCAGTTTTTAAAGTGAGCAATTGCCTCTTCACTCCATCCCCCCCCACCCTTGAACGAAATGAGAAAGCATTTGGTGTTTTAAGCACCCTGAACCAAGATTAGAATAAGCAAAGGTTATGACCTTTTCTCTTGACCAGTTGCTCCTGTGCATGTGGAGCCTACAGTATCCCTATTTAGTCATGGAAGCTTGGTACTCAAACAACTAAAACAAATCAGTGGATCAGGAATTGACTGTATTGTGGAGTTTACATATAGCCTGCTCATTATAGCCAATGGAACCTTAATCATGAAGCAAATTGCGATAAAGCTGGGAGACTGGTTGTTTTGTGTTGCAGAATATTTTTATTTTGGCTGTTTAATTTATATGGAGCTCGATAATGTACACAGATCTTGGGTAATGCATTGCATCTGCTGAAATGTTTTGATACTTTTTGTTCTAAGAGCCACATTTTTGGTCAGATGTCTGTCTGAACCTCAATGGTTATGTTTTCTTTGTAAAAACATCCGCTTTACCAATCAGTTCAAGTTGATTGAGCTCACAAAACAGCATTTAAGAGAAAAAGCAAAATTGAAAACCCTTGGAATGCCAAACCTTAAATCATTGTTGGGTTGAATGGATGACAATAAATGCTACTTCAGGTGTATCATCAAATTGGCCCTCTTTCTTGTCTGCGTGTTGGTTATCATCGCATTTGATCTTGGAAAACGTTGAACACCAAGTCACCTCATAGTTACACGTAGGTTCACCCTTCTGGAGAGTGAAAGCAGGTCTGTTTGGCACAGGCTTTGTGTGCATGTGTTTCTTGTTCCTATACTATAGCATCTGGCCTTCCCCCACCTTTTACGGAAGAGAAAGCATTAACTCTGTGACGCATACCCGCATTCTTACCCCTGCCCCCTCAAACACAATCGATACACTTCTTTATTCATATTAAGACATTGTTTCCTTTTATTAAGGAGTGGCACCAGCTGTAGGAGATCTCCATATTACCATGATAACCCACTAAATCCTGCTGTATCTGCCCAAACATAAATTTGATGTGGAGTTACTGGGGTTGGACAAAATGCAAAGTCACATGACACCAGGTTCTGGTCCAACAGCTTTATTTAAAATCAAAGGCTGTCTGACCCCTGCTCATTTGTCAGGTAAAGGGGTGTAAATTGTCAGTGATTTTATTGCCATTCCCCCAACCTCCTACCAAATGTGATTTTTGCAGTGGTACTGCCTCCTCCTCACCAAACTTAGCGTTGTCCTCTTATTGTTGCTTGTGTTTGCTAGATTCCAAGCTTTGGTTAGCTTGAGGTGAAGACTGATGGTTGTGGGCCTACAGGTGACTCCAGACCCGCACCAATGTGGGTGGTTCCTATCACCAATTGCCCAGATAGTTGCTGAGCAATTAATGGTGGTGTTTGTCAGTGACCCCCTCATCCATGATGCAAGTTACTGTTTGATTCAGGACTTGGCACCATAAACATCATTCTAATCCCAATGAAGTGGGAAAATGCTGAACAGAAGGCCAGGTGCCTTTCTGGTCTAGCTATTCACAAATCCCACTCCTCCCACCCATCGAGAATATTTCTAGTTTTGGTTTGGAAGATACTGTTTATTGAATCTACTGTTTCAGTTCATCAAGACTCTTCAAATAATTTTCTCCTTCCCTTTGTTCCTGACCTCCATTTGCCTTCTGGTTGCCAAACACTCAATATGTAAAGCAGCTTCACAGTACATAGCAGCATTACATTGCCAGGGTGCACAGGCACTTTCTCAATGGCTGTACTATGCAGCATCTGTGGAATACTGAGCCAACTATACTGAGTAGTACCAGCATCTTCTGTTTCTCTTGCTGTTTCCTGGCAGCTGCTGGTTTTTCTGCAGTCTCTCTTTAGATTAGAGTACTTAGTGTGGAAACAGGCTCTTCGGCCCAACAAGTCCACACCGACCCTCCAAAGAGCAACTCACCCAAACCAATTCCCCTGCATTTACACCTTCACCTAACACTACAGGCAATTTAGCACGGCTAATTCACCTAACCTGCACATTTTTGGACTGTGGGAGGAAACCAGAGCACCCAGAGGAAACCCATGCAGACACGGGGAGAATGTGCAAACATCACACAGTCAGTCGCCTGAGGCGGGAATTGAACCTGGGTCTCCGGCACTGTGAGGCAGCCGTGCTAACCACTGTGCCACCCACTTCCTGCTGAAGTCAACGTTAAGGACCCATTCACAGGAGTAAGCCAGTTCTCCCAGTGACTTGCCCAACTCTCATCCCTTAACCAGCCCCACTAACACTGATAACCTGGTCATGTCTCTTCCAAGGCAGCCTCAAATTTTGGTTGATTCGAATCCTGCCCTCATCCCACGTGGAACTGAACAATATTAACAGGAGCAGAGACTGCACCATGAGCACTAAGTGACCACACTTTGAAAGTATTACTAAAGTGTTCCAGTCTTGGGTGTGGGGCTTGAAGCTGCTCGTGCCAAGTGTCCCCATTTGGCCACTGTTGGGAACAGGGAAATAGGATCTCAAATGTAGCATGAAAATCGGTATTTTCTGTTTGTGTTCCTTCCGTCCACAACAGCTAACCTGTGTGGATATTGGGAATCGAATATCTTTTGTTCCCCTGACAGCATTTTTTCACCTTTTTTTTAATGTGTATTTTTGTTCCTCCTGCAGCTCCTGTTTCCTGGGGTAGTGCACTAATTTAATGCTGAATTTCTGGTTTTTGTCACGTGAGCTGGCTTTTCCAGGAATCTGGTTGAGTGACTTTAGATGCCGTTGGCTTCAAATTGGTGGTCTCTGATCAACCTGCAGAGTGATTGATGTTGTACATCTCTGGAGCAGGTGGGAATTGAACCTGGGGCCACGAGCCCTACCAGTCTGGGCTGCATACAACCAGTGTTCAAGCATAAATGTTGACCCCTCCAACCACTTCTTTTTACATCTGCCTATACAGAATACAAGGGAGTGGTCCACTGTTTGGCAATGCAGGGGGAGTAATTACATGCTGTTTATCTCTCTCTCCAAACTCAAATCCACAGCAAATATTGTAGTGATTCACTTGAGGTGTGCACCGACTTTGATTTGGGGACCCAGTGTGTGTCTGTTTGCTTGTGTTTGTGCTCCTGTAGCAATCCGGATCACCACGGTCCCGAAAGAGGCCACTCGGCCCATCACTTCCCACCCGTCCTCGTAACTGGCATGGGGATGTTAGCACAACTAATCTACCTCGCCTGCACGTCCCTAGGCACTGAGCAATTTAGCATAGCCAATCCACCAAAACCTGCACACCTGTGGGTGTTGTGACGAAACCAGCGGACTTGGAGAAAACCCATACGGGCATAGGGCGAAGGTGCAACTCCACCGACAGTCATCCGAGGGTGGAATCGAACCTGGGTCCCTGACGCTGTGAGGCAGCTGTGCTAACCGCTGAGCTCCCTTTGTTACTGAGAATAATATGAGGAAAGTTTGATCAGATGCCTAAGTTAATACTCTCTGCCTTTCTACTGCGTGGGTTTAAAGGGTTCATGTGAATTGGGTTTTGTCAGGATTGCAGGAGAAGGCTGATCCGACATTGAATTGTGAAATCTGGACAACCACTCCCTGTTTTTCAAGATGTGTATTCCCATCCAACGTTACAATAGTGATTGTGCTCTTGAGACCCACCAAAATGAAATGGGGATTCCTGTGCCATTAATGTCTGTAAAAACCATTTTGACAGACATGAATTAAAAGCATTCGGTGATGTGTCGTTCCAAGTCTTTTTAGGTGCCATTCTTAACCTGAGCACTGGTTTGTTCAAGATTTTGATGCCTGACCTTAAACCAGCCAATTTGCTGCAAATTACAAAAAAAACATTTGCTGCTTAATGATCCCATTTTCAAAGATTAAGAAAGTTGAATAATTTTTATGAGGGGGTGGCTTTTCACGAAGTCATTTGTCACCTGTCATTTGAAAATTATGCATTTTCAAGATTCCCAGTCTCAACAAAACGCTTCAATGTTTTCCTGAATTGCAGGATGCGTTCAGACGGGGCTGAGGCCCAGGGTGTCTGGTTACTTTGATGCTATGGCTTCTTCACGTTTATGTTGGCAGTGCGTTTGCTTCTGCTGAAAGATTTCGTAGCGTCGCGCAAAACTTCAGGGGGGGGGGAAGCAAGTATCCCTGCGACTTCCCGATGGTTTATTGCGCTCGAATAGCGGCGCAATACAGCAGGGGCTGGCAATCTGAAAAATAAAAGCAGAAAATGCAGGAAATACTCCAGGCTAGGCCTCTCCTGCTGAGATTGAAGCAGTGGAACGCAATTGGATTTGAGCAGATTTAGCCAAGTAGTAAGGCATGGAAATGTGTGAGAAGAAATGGAAACGTCTGATGGGTAATTTCAAAACGACTCCAGTCCAATCAAAAGAGAGAGATACTGGTTTTGGAGGCTGTCGAAAGAAAGTTCATTCGGGTGATGCGAGAGGAGTTGAAGGCCTGCTGAATGAGGAGACTGAGTAAACTGGGCTTGTACTCACTGGAGCATAAAGGATTGAGAGGGGACCTTATTGATTCTTGAAGCACTTGACAAAGTACATGCAGAAAGGTTGTTTTCCCGTATGGGAGAGTTAGGACCAGAGGGCATCATCACAGAATCAAGGGCCACACCGTTAGGGAATTAGAACTAGAATGAGGGATAGGTTTATTGTCACATACTCAAGTACAGGGATACATAAGTACAGCGACTAGTGTACCATCTTAGCGACAAAGATATCTAGGTGTAAATTTTAAAAAACAAGCAAGTTCAGGACGACTGATGAAGGGCTTTTGCCTGAAACGTCGATTTTACTGCTCCTTGGATGCTGCCTGAACTGCTGTGCTCTTCCAGCACCACTAATCCAGAATTCAAGTTCAGGACTACAGTCCTTCTAAAGCAGGGAGTTGACACAGAGCTGAGGAAAATATCTTCTTCCAGAGGGTTGGGCATTGGAATTTTTACCATAGTGGGTTGTTCAGGCTGAGTCATGAAGCGCATTAGGCCAAAGTGAGGACTGCAAATGCTGGAGATTAGAGTCGAGAGTGTGGTGCTGGCGAAGGGATGGCAGGTCAGGCAGCATCCCAGGATCAGGAAAATCAACGTTTCGGGCATCAGGAATCCTCATGAAGGGCTTTTGTCCAAAATGTCGATTCTCCTGCTCCTCGGATGCTGCCTGACCTGCTGCGCTTTTCCAGCACCACGCTCTTGACTTAAGTACATTCACGAATGAGAAAGATTTCTAATCCATAAGAGAATCAAGGGTTATGGGGACAAGGCAGGATAGTGGAGTTGAGGATTGTTGGACCAGCCATGACTTCATTGACTGGTTGAGCTGTCTCGATGGGCTGAATGGCCTACATTGGCTCCCATGTTTTATGGGGTTTTTTTTGGGTTGATACGCCAGGAGAGACTGACTGGCAGAAAGAATGTTGCGGGGGTTGGGGAGAAAGGAAACGGAGATAATGAGATTAATACAGCAGTGGAGGTTCTGTTCCAGAGAGCTGCAAGTGTTTTCACTACAACAGTAACAAATGGAAAACTTAGCAAAGACGACCTGAATCTAAAATAAGCAGAAGGAAAGCAGGACATCTCTCAGGTGATGGAAGGTCATCGACCTGAAACCTTTAGTCTGATTATTCTCTCGCTGCCTGACCTGTTGAGTTTTTCCAGCTTCTTTTGCTCTTATCCCAGACATCTGGGTTGCCATGCATGGATAGGGCGTCCCCATCCCCAGCATTATCCTTCCATTATTCTTCAGCCATGCTTAGTACCCAAGAGAAAGTGGTGGCAGTGATTTTGTTGGTCTGAGCTTAGTCTCAGTAAGAAGAGTTCTGGTCTCTGAGTCAAACAGCTGTGTGTTTGAGTCCCACCCCAAATTCTTGAGGATAAAATTCCAGGCTGATCCTCCACTGATGGAGACGATCCCTTGAAAATGAGAAATTGAACTGACATTCTATCTGCCCTCGTGAGTAGATTGAAGCGATCTCACACCATTATTTTTGAAGAACAGCCAGAGAGTCATTCCTAGTGTCACCGACAGTATTTTATCATTCGATTGACATCATTTTTAAAACAAGACAAATGATTTGCCCATTCTCACCTTGCTGTGTGTGGAAGCGAGTTTCCAGTGTACAGATTGGCTGCCGCACTTCTGACAAGTTAACTGAGAATTCAAGAGCTCTTCATTAGGTAAGTTGCACAATGCAGAGAGGTGATATTGTAGTTAGAACGTGTTTTATGCTGTTCATCCTGTTCCAACATGACCTTGACGCTGAAGTTAACTCAGGCTATTTTGCACCAACATCGATATCTTGAAACACCATGACTATTAAAATTTCGGAAGTGTTAATTGACCATGATGTTTGGAGGAAGCACTCACTCCTTGAACTATGAATACAGCTGATCTCTGACACAGCATTCCCTCAGTTACAGCCTAGGATGTACGTTGCCTTCCTCAAGCTGAGTCTCTGAGCCCAGGCCTCTCAACATAGATAAAAGCGTTCAGCCAATCTGATTGCTGGCAAATGTCTACCATGTCTTAGGTTTACACATGGTGTGATGTTCTTGGTGGAGACACAGTAAGACATAATTAGTCAGCAATTGATGCGGACAGCAGCTTGGAGGAAAGCGTGGAAAGAGAGAGATGTCAGGGAATAGATTATTTTTGCTCTTTGTGCTACAATCAGGAAAGCACTTCTGCTGCTCTTGAATGGACGCTTTAGAAATTACAGTTTCCAACCATGGGTGATGTATCTGCATCCAATCACTCTTGTCCAATACTCTTGCACAATTCAGCACAATCTTGAAGCCAAGGCCCGTTGTCACGGAGAGAGCCACGACAACCTCCTCCAGATCTACAAGTTTCCAAGATTACTGCACACCTCCAGTCTGGTGTGTTGCACATTTTCTGATTTCCTTTGTCTGATAATTGCCTTAGACTTGAAGCTCCATCATTCTCTCTGTCTCTCCTTTACAATGCTCTCAAACCATTCCTCTTTATCCAAGCCATTGATTGCCCCGATCCTAATTCATAGAATCCCTGCAGTGTTGAAACAGGCCATTCGGCCCAACAAGTCTGGCCCACCGAAGAGTATCAGACCCAGACTCGTTCCCCTACATTTACCCCTGACTCATGCACCTAACCTACACATCCCTGAACCACTATGGGCAATTCGGCATGGCCAATTCATCCTAACCTACACATCTTTGGACTGTGGGAGGAAACCGGAGCACCCGGAGGAAACCCACACAGACACGGGGAGAACGTGCAAACTCCACACAAACACTGAAGCATGAGGATCTGGTACAGAAAATCGAACGGTGCTGGTCTGAGGTAACGGACAAGCTTTGACATGACTGCTTGGAGTTGGTGGACTGGTCCATATAGAACTCAACGGCCAACCTACTACCGTCAAAGACTTCATCGGTAAGTATGTGGACGATTGCGTGTCAAAAAGGTTAATCTGAGAGTTCCCCAACTAGAACCCATGGATGAATAAGGAATTCCCACTCCCTACTAAAGTCCAAATTTGAGGTGTTGAAGTTGGGTGGCCCTGACAGATACAGGAAATTTATATACGATCTTTGTAAAGCTATCAGGGTCAATAAGAGACAATACCAGAGTAAACAAGAGTCCCAAACTAAATACACAAACATCCATTGACTATTGGTAGGCGTACATTACCTCCAATAACACACAGCCCCATGACATTCAATGGTTTTATCATCAGTGAATCTCCACCTATCAACATCTTTGGGATTACCATTGACCAGGTATTCACCTGGACTCACCACAGACACACAGTGGCTACAAGAGCATGTCAGAGGTGAGGAATACGGCGAGGTAAAAACAATGACTGCAGATGCTGGAAACCAGATTCTGGATTAGTGGTGCTGGAAAGAACAGCAGTTCAGGCAGCATTCAAGGAGCTTCGAAATCGACGTTTCGGGCAAAGGCCCTTCATCAGGAATAAAGGCAGTGAGCCTGAAGCGTGGAGAGATAAGCTAGAGGAGGGTGGGGGTGGGGAGAGAGTAGCATAGAGTACAATGGGTGAGTGGGGGAGGAGATGAAGGTGATAGGTCAAGGAGGAGAGGGTGGAGTGGATAAGTGGAAAAGAAGATAGGCAGGTCGGACAAGTCCGGACAAGTAAAGGAGACAGTTACTGGGCTGGAAGTTTAGAACTAGGGTGAGGTGGGGGAAGGGGAAATGAGGAAGCTGTTGAAGTCCACATTGATGCCCTGGGGTTGAAGTGTTCCGAGGCGGAAGATGAGACGTTCTTCCTCCAGGCGTCTGGTGGTGAGGGAGCGGCGGTGAAGGAGGCCCAGGACCTCCATGTCCTCGGCAGAGTGGGAGGGGGAGTTGAAATGTTGGGCCACGGGGCGGTGTGGTTGATTGGTGCGGGTGTCCCGGAGATGTTCCCTAAAGCGCTCTGCTAGGAGGCGCCCAGTCTCCCCAATGTAGAGGAGACCACATTGGGAGCAACGGATACAATAAATATTGGTGGATGTGCAGGTGAAACTTTGATGGATGTGGAAGGCTCCTTTAGGGCCTTGGATAGAGGTGAGGGAGGAGGTGTGGGCACAGGTTTTACAGTTCCTGCGGTGGCAGGGGAAAGTGCCAGAATGGTAGGGTGGGTCGTAGGGGGGTGTGGACCTGACCAGGTAGTCACGGAGGGAACGGTCTTTGCGGAAGGCGGAAAGGGGTGGGGAGGGAAATATATCCCTGGTAGTGGGGTCTGTTTGGAGGTGGCAGAAATGTTGGCGGATGATTTGGTTTATGCGAAGGTTGGTAGGGTGGAAGGTGAGCACCAGGGGCATTCTGTCCTTGTTACGGTTGGAGGGGTGGGGTCTGAGGGCGGAGGTGCGGGATGTGGACGAGATGCGTTGGAGGGCATCTTTAACCACGTGGGAAGGGAAATTGCGGTCTCTAAAGAAGGAGGCCATCTAGTGTGTTCTGTGGTGGAACTGGTCCTCCTGGGAGCAGATCCGGCGGAGGCGGAGGAATTGGGAATACGGGATGGCATTTTTGCAAGAGGTAGGGTGGGAAGAGGTGTAATCCAGGTAGCTGTGTGAGTCGGTGGGTTTATAAAAAATGTCAGTGTCAAGTCAGTTGTCATTAATGGAGATGGAGAGGTCCAGGAAGGGGAGGGAGGTGTCAGAGATGGTCCAGGTAAATTTAAGGTCAGGGTGGAATGTGTTGGTGAAGTTGATGAATTGCTCAACCTCCTCGCGGGAGCACGAGGTGGCGCCAATGCAGTCATCAATGTACCGGAGGAAGAGGTGGGGAGTGGTGCCGGTGTAATTACGGAAGATCAATTGCTCTACGTAGCCAACAAAGAGACAGGCATAGCTGGGGCCCATACGTGTGCCCATGGCTACCCCTTTGGTCTGGAGGAAGTGGGAGGATTCAAAAGAGAAATTGTTAAGGGTGAGGAACAGTTCGGCCAAACGAATGAGAGTGTCGGTGGAAGGGTACTGTTGGGGACGTCTGGAGAGGAAGAAACGGAGGGCTTGGAGGCCCTGGTCATGGCGGATGGAGGTGTAGAGGGATTGGATATCCATGGTGAAGATGAGGCGTTGGGAGCCGGGGAAACTGAAGTCTTGGAGGAGGTGGAGGGCGTGGGTGGTGTCTCGAATGTATGTGGGGAGTTCCTGGACTAGGGGGGATAGGACAGTGTCGAGGTAGGTAGAGATGAGTTCAGTGGGGCAGGAGCATGCTGAGACAATGGGTCAGCCAGGGTGGTCAGGCTTGTGGATCTTGGGAAGGAGGTAGAACCGGGCAGTGCGGGGTTCCCGGACTATGAGGTTGGAAGCTGTGGGTGGGAGGTCTCCTGAGGTGATGAGGTTCTGTATGGTCTGGGAGATGATGGTTTGGTGATGGGGGGGGGTGGGGTCATGGTCAAGGGGGTAGTAGGAAGAGGTGTCCTCGAGTTTACGTTTGGCTTCAGCGGTGTAGAGGTCAGTGCGCCAGACTACCACTGCGCCCCCTTTATCCGCTGGCTTGATGGTGAGGTTGGGATT
Organism: Chiloscyllium punctatum; assembly: GCF_047496795.1. Taxonomy (NCBI): domain Eukaryota; kingdom Metazoa; phylum Chordata; class Chondrichthyes; order Orectolobiformes; family Hemiscylliidae; genus Chiloscyllium; species Chiloscyllium punctatum. The sequence continues at coordinate 48,511,440 of NC_092755.1, read as the reverse complement.
GGAGCAGAGGGATTGGAGGGCTGCGCGTTGTGAGGGTGAGAGGTTGGAGTGGGGGAGGGGGGGTAGACAGGTTGAGGCAGTTAATGTCCCAGCAGCAGTTGGAAATGAAGAGGTCGAGGGCAGGTAATAGGCCAGCGCGGGGTGTCCAGGTGGATGCAGTGTGTTTGAGGTGGGCGAAGGGGTCCACGGAAGGTGGGAGGGAGTCCTGATTGTGAAAGTAAGCTCGGAGGCGGAGGCGACGGAAGAATTGTTCGACGTCACGGCGTGTATTAAATTCATTGATGCGTGGACGGAGGGGGATGAAGGTGAGTCCTTTGCTGAGGACTGATCGTTCGTCCTCAGTGCGGGGGAGGTCTGGGGGGATGGTGAAAACTCGGCAGGGCCGGGAGCTGGGAGCTGGGAGCTGGTGTGGGTGTAGAGCTGGGAGTGGGGGCGGAACCTGTAACTGGAGTGGGTGTGATGGTGAGGGGAATGGGGGTGGAGTCATGAGCAGGGGTAGTGTTCCCCTCAGGGTTCTGGGGGGTGGGGATAGTGACTGTGGGGTGGGGGGGCGTGTCAGCAGAATGCAGGTGAGTGGTGGGGGTGGAAGTGGTGACCACGGCAGTAGGGGTGGCGGGAGTCACTGAGCATGTGGCATCAGCGATGATGTGAAGGGCAGAAGTGATGTCAGGTGTGATGCATGAGGAATTATAAGGGGTGGAAGTGGTTATGGGAGTGGCCATGATGGGGGCGGAAGTGACATCATCAATCAGCATGGGGGTGGCAGCTGCATCAGCCGCATGGCTAATGGTGGAATAGATTCTGAGGCCAGGGGAATCTTCTGGAATACTGCAGTGAGTAACTCCCCTCCTGACTCCTCAAAGCCTGGTCCACCATCTCCAAGGCACAAGTCACGAGTGTGGTGCAATACTCCCCACTTGCTGAGCTGGGGGCTGCTCCAACAACACTCAAGAGATTTCACACCATCCAGGACAAACCAGCTCCTTGATCGACACCACATCCTCAAGCATCCACTCCCTCCACCACCGATGCTCAGTAGCAGCAGTGTGTACTGTCACCAAGATGCATTTCAGACATTCACCAAAGATCCTCAGACAGCACCTTCCAAACCCACCACCACTTTCACCGAGAAGGACAAGGGCCTGTTCCCCTCCGAGCCACTCACCATCCTGACTTGGAAATATATCACAGTCCCTTCACTGTCCTGGAATTCCTTCCCTGAGGGCATTGTGGGTCAACCCACAGCAGGTTGACTGCAGCGGTTCCAGAAAAGCTACTTGGATGCTGTCGGAACTGCTGTGCTCTTCCAGCACCACTAATCCAGGTTCCAGAAAGCAGCTCACCCCCACCTTCTCAAGGGGCAACTAGGGACGGGTAATAAAGTGGTGGCTCAACCAGTGACACCCAGGTCACACAAAGAAATAAGAAATAAAAAATAAATTGAAAGCGTGGATCGGCATGCTGCCCACTCTGAGCAGTTGACTGGGTGTGTTGTTCGAGCCTATGCGCCAGTCGTTGGGATGAACGGCTGAGATTCCTGATTCAAGACTGGCGCAGGAACCGTTTGTGCGTGCTGCATGGCAATGCCAACAGTAATCCACCCAATCAGCACCCTTCCCACATGCTGGAGAAATTAGTGTGTTTTATTTGAAGTCTCCGTGTTGTGTCCTGGTCCCTGAGAGTACAAGGTGAGGAATCCTGACTCAGCGTTTCCTGTTAGCAATGTTTGAATTCTCTATTTCCACACAGAAATCTGTGCTGGCTCTCAAAAATGAGGAGGCAAAAGGAGTTGCGATATCACCAGGTAATATCCAATCCGCCTGCCAGGAGCCTACTCTCAGTAGTTTTCTCTTAATCGATACATTCTTTTCCTCCTGCTACCTGGGAGGGAAGGTTTAAATCCACAGTGTTTACACTCCCTGACTTATGGCTCGGAAAAGGACCTTGTCCCCAAACTTTCTCCCTACTGTTCCCCTCTCACTTATTCAGGACATTCTGGTGTTAAGCTATGCTGCGGGTTTATAAACTCAAGAAATTAGCTCAGCTTGTGCAGCAGAAAATCCTCTTGCAGCTGAAGGTACAAAAGTCTGACAACCGCATAGCCTGAGGTATGCTGGTGAAGGTTGTAGACAGCTGCGGAAGGATTACAGAGTGATTCACTACAGAGTGAGCACAGAGTGACTCACTACCCTGCTCGAACTGCTAGCAACGTGTACAGCTCCAGTGACGAGCTCTCACTGCCGCCTACCCAACCCCATTACCATGGCAACAGGGTTAATGTTGACAGTTACAACCAGCTGACTATTATATCCAGTCCCGACAGGCATACGACAGAACAGGGGTGGGAACATATTGTCAGACCCTGTGGTCCCCAGCCTCTCTCTCTCTGGGACTGGACAGTGAAGGGGATTATATACTGGCCTCTCTCTCTCTGGGACTGGACAGTGATGGGGATTATACACTGACCTCTCTCTCTCTGGGACTGGACAGTGAAGGGGATTATACACTGGCCTCTCTCTCTCTCTGGGACTGGACAGTGATGGGGATTATACACTGACCTCTCTCACTCTGGGACTGGACAGTGAAGGGGATTATACACTGGCCTCTCTCTCTCTGGGACTGGACAGTGATGGGGATTATACACTGACCTCTCTCTCTCTGGGACTGGACAGTGATGGGGATTATACACTGACCTCTCTCTCTCTGGGACTGGACAGTGATGGGGATTATACACTGACCTCTCTCTCTCTGGGACTGGACAGTGGTGGGGATTATACACTGACCTCTCTCACTCTGGGACTGGACAGTGGTGGGGATTATACACTGACCTCTCTCACTCTGGAACTGGACAGTGATGGGGATTATACACTGACCTCTCTCACTCTGGGACTGGACAGTGATGGGGATTATACACTGACCTCTCTCTCTGGGACTGGACAGTGATGGGGATTATACACTGACCTCTCTCTCTCTCTGGGACTGGACAGTGGTGGGGATTATACACTGACCTCTCTCTCTCTGGGAGTGGGCAGTGGTGGGGATTATACACTGACCTCTCTCTCTCTCTGGGACTGGACAGTGCTGGGGATTATACACTGACCACTCTCTCTCTCTGGGACTGGACAGTGATGGGGTTTATACACTGACCTCTCTCTCTCTCTGGGACTGGACAGTGATGGGGATTATACACTGACCTCTCTCTCTCTGGGACTGGACAGTGGTGGGGATTATACACTGACCTCTCTCTCTCTGGGTCTGGACAGTGATGGGGATTATACACTGACCTCTCTCTCTCTGGGACTGGACAGTGGTGGGGATTATACACTGACCTCTCTCTCTCTGGGTCTGGACAGTGATGGGGATTATACACTGACCTCTCTCTCCCTCTGGGACTGGACAGTGAAGGGGATTATACACTGACCTCTCTCTCTCTGGGACTGGACAGTGATGGGGATTATACACTGACCTCTCTCTCTCTGGGACTGGACAGTGATGGGGATTATACACTGACCTCTCTCTCTGGGACTGGATAGTGATGGGGATTATACACTGACTTCTCTCTCTGGGACTGGACAGTGATGGGGATTATACACTGACCCCTCTCTCTCTGGGACTGGACAGTGATGGGGATTATACACTGACCTCTCTCTCTCTCTGGGACTGGACAGTGATGGGGATTATACACTGACCTCTCTCTCTCTGGGTCTGGACAGTGGTGGGGATTATACACTGACCTCTCTCTCTCTGGGACTGGACAGTGGTGGGGATTATACACTGACCTCTCTCTCTCTGGGACTGGACAGTGATGGGGATTATACACTGGCCTCTCTCTCTCTGGGTCTGGACAGTGATGGGGATTATACACTGACCTCTCTCTCTCTCTCTGGGACGGGACAGTGATGGGGATTATACACTGACCTCTCTCTCTCTCTGGGACTGGACAGTGGTGGGGTTTATACACTGACCTCTCTCTCTCTGGGACTGGACAGTGGTGGGGATTATACACTGACCTCTCTCTCTCTTGGACTGGACAGTGGTGGGGATTATACACTGACCTCTCTCTCTGGGACTGGACAGTGGTGGGGATTATACACTGACCTCTCTCTCTCTGGGACTGGACAGTGGTGGGGATTATACACTGACCTCTCTCTCTCTGGGTCTGGACAGTGGTGGGGATTATACACTGACCTCTCTCTCTCTGGGTCTGGACAGTGATGGGGATTATACACTGACCTCTCTCTCCCTCTCTGGGACTGGACAGTGATGGGGATTATACACTGACCTCTCTCTCTCTGGGACTGGACAGTGGTGGGGATTATACACTGACCTCTCTCTCTCTGGGACTGGACAGTGGTGGGGATTATACACTGACCTCTCTCTCTCTGGGACTGGGCAGTGAAGGGGATTATACACTGACCTCTCCCTCTCTGGGTCTGGACAGTGGTGGGGATTATACACTGACCTCTCTCTCTCTGGGACTGGACAGTGAAGGGGATTATACACTGACCTCTCTCTCTCTGGGACTGGACAGTGATGGGGATTATACACTGACCTCTCTCTCTCTGGGACTGGGCAGTGAAGGGGATTATACACTGACCTCTCCCTCTCTGGGTCTGGACAGTGGTGGGGATTATACACTGACCTCTCTCTCTCTGGGACTGGACAGTGGTGGGGATTATACACTGACCTCTCTCTCTCTGGGACTGGACTGTGGTGGGGATCATACACTGACCTCTCTCTCTCTGGGACTGGACAGTGATGGGGATTATACACTGACCTCTCTCTCTCTGGGACTGGGCAGTGAAGGGGATTATACACTGACCTCTCCCTCTCTAGGTCTGGACAGTGGTGGGGATTATACACTGACCTCTCTCTCTCTGGGACTGGACAGTGGTGGGGATTATACACTGACCTCTCTCTCTCTGGGACTGGACAGTGGTGGGGATCATACACTGACCTCTCTCTCTCTGGGACTGGACAGTGATGGGGATTATACACTGACCTCTCTCTCTCTGGGACTGGACAGTGGTGGGGATTATACACTGATCTCTCCCTCTCTGGGTCTGGACAGTGGTGGGGATTATACACTGACCTCTCTCTCTCTGGGACTGGACAGTGGTGGGGATTATACACTGACCTCTCTCTCTCTGGGACAGGACAGTGGTGGGGATCATACACTGACCTCTCTCTCTCTGGGACTGGACAGTGAAGGGGATTATACACTGATCTCTCTCTCTCTCTGGTACTGGACAGTGGTGGGGATTATACACTGACCTCTCTCTCTCTGGGACTGGACAGTGGTGGGGATCATACACTGACCTCTCTCTCTCTGGGACTGGACAGTGGTGGGGAATATACACTGACCTCTCTCTCTCTCTGGGACTGGACAGTGATGGGGATTATACACTGACCTCTCTCTCTGGGACTGGACAGTGAAGGGGATTATACACTGACCTCTCTCTCTCTCTGGGACTGGACAGTGGTGGGGATTATACACTGACCTCTCTCTCTCTCTGGGACTGGACAGTGGTGGGGATTATACACTGACCTCTCTCTCTCTCTGGGACTGGACAGTGGTGGGGATTATACACTGACGTCTCTCTCTCTCTGGGACTGGACAGTGAAGGGGATTATACACTGACCTCTCTCTCTCTGGGACTGGACAGTGGTGTGGTTTATACACTGACCTCTCTCTCTCTGGGACTGGACAGTGATGGGGATTATACACTGACCTCTCTCTCTCTGGGACTGGACAGTGGTAGGGATTATACACTGACCTCTCTCTCTCTCTGGGACTGGACAGTGATGGGGATTATACACTGACCTCTCTCTCTGGGACTGGACAGTGATGGGGATTATACACTGACCTCTCTCTCTCTGGGACTGGACAGTGGTGGGGATTATACACTGACCTCTCTCTCTCTCTGGGACTGGACAGTGGTGTGGTTTATACACTGACCTGTCTCTCTCTGGGACTGGACAGTGGTGGGGATTATACACTGGCCTCTCTCTCTCTGGGACTGGGCAGTGGTGTGGTTTATACACTGACCTCTCTCTCTCTGGGACTGGACAGTGGTGGGGATTATACACTGACCTCTCTCTCTGGGACTGGACAGTGATGGGGATTATACACTGACCTCTCTCTCTCTGGGACTGGACAGTGGTGGGGATTTTCCACTGACCTCTCTCTCTCTGGGACTGGACAGTGGTGGGGATTTTCCACTGACCTCTCTCTCTCTGGGACTGGACACTGGTGGGGATTATACACTGACCTCTCTCTCTCTGGGACTGGACAGTGGTGGGGATTTTCCACTGACCTCTCTCTCTCTGGGACTGGACACTGGTGGGGATTATACACTGACCTCTCTCTCTGGGACTGGACAGTGGTGGGGATTATCCACTGACCTCTCTCTCTCTGGGACTGGACAGTGGTGGGGATTATACACTGACCTCTCTCTCTCTCTGGGACTGGACAGTGGTGGGGATTATACACTGACCTCTCTCTCTCTGGGACTGGACAGTGAAGGGGATTATACACTGACCTCTCTCTCTTTGGGACTGGACAGTGGTGTGGTTTATACACTGACCTCTCTCTCTCTCTGGGACTGGACAGTGATGGGGATTATACACTGACCTCTCTCTCTCTGGGACTGGACAGTGAAGGGGATTATACACTGACCTCTCTCTCTTTGGGACTGGACAGTGGTGGGGATTATACACTGACCTCTCTCTCTCTGGGACTGGACAGTGAAGGGGATTATACACTGACCTCTCTCTCTTTGGGACTGGACAGTGGTGTGGTTTATACACTGACCTCTCTCTCTGGGACTGGACAGTGATGGGGATTATACACTGACCTCTCTCTCTCTCTGGGACTGGACAGTGATGGGGATTATACACTGACCTCTCTCTCTGGGACTGGACAGTGATGGGGATTATACACTGACCTCTCTCTCTGGGACTGGACAGTGATGGGGATTATACACTGACATCTCTCTCTCTGGGACTGGACAGTGATGGGGATTATACACTGACATCTCTCTCTCTGGGACTGGACAGTGGTGGGGATTATACACTGACCTCTCTCTCTCTGGGACTGGGCAGTGGTGGGGATTATACACTGACCTCTCTCTCTCTGGGACTGGACAGTGGTGGGGATTATCCACTGACCTCTCTCTCTCTGGGACTGGTCAGTGAAGGGGATTATACACTGACCTCTCTCTCTCTGGGACTGGACAGTGATGGGGATTATACACTGACCTCTCTCTCTCTGGGACTGGACAGTGGTGTGGATTCTACACTGACCTCTATCTCTCTCTGGGACTGGACAGTGGTGGGGATTATACACTGACCTCTCTCTCTCTGGGACTGGACAGTGAAGGGGATTATACACTGACCTCTCTCTCTCTCTCTGGGACTGGGCAGTGAAGAGGATTAGACACTGACCTCTCTCTCTCTGGGACTGGGCAGTGGTGGGGATTATACACTGACCTCTCTCTCTCTCTCTGGGACTGGACAGTGATGGGGATTATACACTGACCTCTCTCTCTGGGACTGGACAGTGATGGGGATTATACACTGACCTCTCTCTCTCTCTCTGGGACTGGACAGTGATGTGGATTATACACTGGCCTCTCTCTCTCTGGGACTGGGCAGTGAAGGGGATTATACGCTGACCTTTCTCTCTCTGGGACTGGGCAGTGGTGGGGATTATACACTGACCTCTCTCTCTCTGGGACTGGACAGTGGTGGGGATTATACACTGACCTCTCTCTCTCTGGGACTGGACAGTGGTGGGGATTATACACTGACCTCTCTCTCTCTCTGGGACTGGACAGTGGTGGGGATTATACACTGACCTCTCTCTCTCTCTGGGACTGGACAGTGATGGGGATTATACACTGACCTCTCTCTCTCTGGGACTGGACAGTGATGTGGATTATACACCGACCTCTCTCTCTCTGGGACTGGGCAGTGAAGGGGATTATACACTGACCTCTCTCTCTCTCTGGGACTGGGCAGTGGTGGGGATTATACACTGACCTCTCTCTCTCTCTCTGGGACTGGGCAGTGAAGGGGATTATACACTGACCTCTCTCTCTCTCTCTGGGACTGGGCAGTGAAGGGGATTATACACTGACCTCTCTCTCTCTCTGGGACTGGGCAGTGGTGGGGATTATACACTGACCTCTCTCTCTCTCTCTGGGACTGGGCAGTGAAGGGGATTATACACTGACCTCTCTCTCTCTGGGACTGGACAGTGGTGGGGATTATACACTGACCTCTCTCTCTCTGGGACTGGACAGTGATGGGGATTATACACTGACCTCTCTCTCTCTGGGACTGGACAGTGATGGGGATTATACACTGACCTCTCTCTCTCTCTGGGACTGGACAGTGGTGGGGATTATACACTGGCCTCTCTCTCTCTGGGACTGGGCAGTGGTGTGGTTTATACACTGACCTCTCTCTCTCTGGGACTGGACAGTGGTGGGGATTATACACTGACCCCGCTCTCTCTGGGACTGGACAGTGAAGGGGATTATACACTGACCTCTCTCTCTCGATGGGACTGGACAGTGATGGGGATTATACACTGACCTCTCTCTCTCTGGGACTGCACAGTGATGGGGATTATACACTGGCCTCTCTCTCTCTGGGTCTGGACAGTGGTGGGGATTATACACTGACCTCTCTCTCTCTGGGACTGGACAGTGATGGGGATTATACACTGACCTCTCTTTCTGGGACTGGACAGTGATGGGGATTATACACTGACCTCTCTCTCTCTCTGGGACTGGACAGTGAAGGGGATTATACACTGACCTCTCTCTCTCTCTGGGACTGGACAGTGGTGGGGATTATACACTGACCTCTCTCTCTCTCTGGGACTGGACAGTGATGGGGATTATACACTGACCTCTCTCTCTCTCTCTGGGACTGGACAGTGAGGGGATTATACACTGACCTCTCTCTCTCTGGGACTGGACAGTGAGGGGGATTATACACTGACCTCTCTCTCTCTGGGTCTGGACAGTGGTGGGGATTATACACTGACCTCTCTCTCTCTGGGACTGGACAGTGAAGGGGATTATACACTGACCTCTCTCTCTCTCTCTAGGACTGGACTGTGAGGGGGATTATACACTGACCTCTCTCTCTCTCTCTAGGACTGGACAGTGAGGGGGATTATACACTGACCTCTCTCTCTCTGGGACTGGACAGTGAGGGGGATTATACACTGACCTCTCTCTCTCTGGGACTGGACAGTGATGGGGATGATACACTGACCTCTCTCTCTCTGGGACAGGACAGTGGTAGGGATTACACACTGACCTCTCTCTCTCTCTGGGACTGGACAGTGATGGGGATTATACACTGACCTCTCTCTCTCTCTGGGACTGGACAGTGATGGGGATTATACACTGACCTCTCTCTCTCTCTCTGGGACTGGACAGTGAGGGGATTATACACTGACCTCTCTCTCTCTGGGACTGGACAGTGAGGGGGATTATACACTGACCTCTCTCTCTCTGGGACTGGACAGTGATGGGGATTATACACTGACCTCTCTCTCTGGGACTGGACTGTGGTGGGGATTATACACTGACCTCTCTCTCTCTGGGACTGGACAGTGAAGGGGATTATACACTGACCTCTCTCTCTCTCTCTGGGACTGGACAGTGAGGGGGATTATACACTGACCTCTCTCTCTCTGGGACTGGACAGTGGTGGGGATTATACACTGACCTCTCTCTCTCTGGGACTGGACAGTGGTGGGGATTATACACTGGCCTCTCTCTCTCTGGGACTGGGCAGTGGTGTGGTTTATACACTGACCTCTCTCTCTCTGGGACTGGACAGTGGTGGGGATTATACTCTGACCCCGCTCTCTCTGGGACTGGACAGTGAAGGGGATTATACACTGACCTCTCTCTCTCTCTGGGACTGGACAGTGATGGGGATTATACACTGACCTCTCTCTCTCTCTGGGACTGGACAGTGATGGGGATTATACACTGGCCTCTCTCTCTCTGGGTCTGGACAGTGGTGGGGATTATACACTGACCTCTCTCTCTCTGGGACTGGACAGTGATGGGGATTATACACTGACCTCTCTCTCTGGGACTGGACTGTGATGGGGATTATACACTGACCTCTCTCTCTCTCTGGGACTGGACAGTGAAGGGGATTATACACTGACCTCTCTCTCTCTCTGGGACTGGACAGTGATGGGGATTATACACTGACCTCTCTCTCTCTCTCTGGGACTGGACAGTGAGGGGATTATACACTGACCTCTCTCTCTCTGGGACTGGACAGTGAGGGGGATTATACACTGACATCTCTCTCTCTGGGACTGGACAGTGATGGGGATTATACACTGACCTCTCTCTCTCTGGGACTGGCCAGTGATGGGGATTATACACTGACATCTCTCTCTCTGGGACTGGGCAGTGAAGGGGATTATACACTGACCTCTCTCTCTCTCTCTGGGACTGGGCAGTGAAGGGGATTATACACTGACCTCTCTCTCTCTCTGGGACTGGGCAGTGGTGGGGATTATACACTGACCTCTCTCTCTCTCTCTGGGACTGGGCAGTGAAGGGGATTATACACTGACCTCTCTCTCTCTGGGACTGGACAGTGGTGGGGATTATACACTGACCTCTCTCTCTCTGGGACTGGACAGTGATGGGGATTATACACTGACCTCTCTCTCTCTGGGACTGGACAGTGATGGGGATTATACACTGACCTCTCTCTCTCTCTGGGACTGGACAGTGGTGGGGATTATACACTGGCCTCTCTCTCTCTGGGACTGGGCAGTGGTGTGGTTTATACACTGACCTCTCTCTCTCTGGGACTGGACAGTGGTGGGGATTATACACTGACCCCGCTCTCTCTGGGACTGGACAGTGAAGGGGATTATACACTGACCTCTCTCTCTCGATGGGACTGGACAGTGATGGGGATTATACACTGACCTCTCTCTCTCTGGGACTGCACAGTGATGGGGATTATACACTGGCCTCTCTCTCTCTGGGTCTGGACAGTGGTGGGGATTATACACTGACCTCTCTCTCTCTGGGACTGGACAGTGATGGGGATTATACACTGACCTCTCTCTCTGGGACTGGACAGTGATGGGGATTATACACTGACCTCTCTCTCTCTCTGGGACTGGACAGTGAAGGGGATTATACACTGACCTCTCTCTCTCTCTGGGACTGGACAGTGGTGGGGATTATACACTGACCTCTCTCTCTCTCTGGGACTGGACAGTGATGGGGATTATACACTGACCTCTCTCTCTCTCTCTGGGACTGGACAGTGAGGGGATTATACACTGACCTCTCTCTCTCTGGGACTGGACAGTGAGGGGGATTATACACTGACCTCTCTCTCTCTGGGTCTGGACAGTGGTGGGGATTATACACTGACCTCTCTCTCTCTGGGACTGGACAGTGAAGGGGATTATACACTGACCTCTCTCTCTCTCTCTCTAGGACTGGACTGTGAGGGGGATTATACACTGACCTCTCTCTCTCTCTCTAGGACTGGACAGTGAGGGGGATTATACACTGACCTCTCTCTCTCTGGGACTGGACAGTGAGGGGGATTATACACTGACCTCTCTCTCTCTGGGACTGGACAGTGATGGGGATGATACACTGACCTCTCTCTCTCTGGGACAGGACAGTGGTAGGGATTACACACTGACCTCTCTCTCTCTCTGGGACTGGACAGTGATGGGGATTATACACTGACCTCTCTCTCTCTCTGGGACTGGACAGTGATGGGGATTATACACTGACCTCTCTCTCTCTCTCTGGGACTGGACAGTGAGGGGATTATACACTGACCTCTCTCTCTCTGGGACTGGACAGTGAGGGGGATTATACACTGACCTCTCTCTCTCTGGGACTGGACAGTGATGGGGATTATACACTGACCTCTCTCTCTGGGACTGGACTGTGGTGGGGATTATACACTGACCTCTCTCTCTCTGGGACTGGACAGTGAAGGGGATTATACACTGACCTCTCTCTCTCTCTCTGGGACTGGACAGTGAGGGGGATTATACACTGACCTCTCTCTCTCTGGGACTGGACAGTGGTGGGGATTATACACTGACCTCTCTCTCTCTGGGACTGGACAGTGGTGGGGATTATACACTGGCCTCTCTCTCTCTGGGACTGGGCAGTGGTGTGGTTTATACACTGACCTCTCTCTCTCTGGGACTGGACAGTGGTGGGGATTATACTCTGACCCCGCTCTCTCTGGGACTGGACAGTGAAGGGGATTATACACTGACCTCTCTCTCTCTCTGGGACTGGACAGTGATGGGGATTATACACTGACCTCTCTCTCTCTCTGGGACTGGACAGTGATGGGGATTATACACTGGCCTCTCTCTCTCTGGGTCTGGACAGTGGTGGGGATTATACACTGACCTCTCTCTCTCTGGGACTGGACAGTGATGGGGATTATACACTGACCTCTCTCTCTGGGACTGGACTGTGATGGGGATTATACACTGACCTCTCTCTCTCTCTGGGACTGGACAGTGAAGGGGATTATACACTGACCTCTCTCTCTCTCTGGGACTGGACAGTGATGGGGATTATACACTGACCTCTCTCTCTCTCTCTGGGACTGGACAGTGAGGGGATTATACACTGACCTCTCTCTCTCTGGGACTGGACAGTGAGGGGGATTATACACTGACATCTCTCTCTCTGGGACTGGACAGTGATGGGGATTATACACTGACCTCTCTCTCTCTGGGACTGGCCAGTGATGGGGATTATACACTGACATCTCTCTCTCTGGGACTGGACAGTGATGGGGATTATACACTGACCTCTCTCTCTCTGGGACTGGACAGTGATGGGGATTATACACTGACCTCTCTCTCTGGGACTGGACAGTGGTGGGGATTATACACTGACCTCTCTCTCTGGGACTGGACAGTGATGGGGATTATACACTGACATCTCTCTCTCTGGGACTGGACAGTGATGGGGATTATACACTGACATCTCTCTCTCTGGGACTGGACAGTGATGGGGATTATACACTGACATCTCTCTCTCTGGGACTGGACAGTGAGGGGGATTATACACTGACCTCTCTCTCTGGGACTGGACAGTGGTGGGGATTATACACTGACCTCTCTCTCTGGGACTGGACAGTGAAGGGGATTATACACTGACCTCTCTCTCTCTGGGACTGGACAGTGAAGGGGATTATACACTGACCTCTCTCTCTCTCTGGGACTGGACAGTGGTGGGGATTATACACTGACCTCTCTCTCTCTCTCTGGGACTGGACAGTGATGGGGATTATACACTGACCTCTCTCTCTCTGGGACTTGACAGTGAAGGGGATTATACACTGACCTCTCTCTCTCTCTCTAGGACTGGACAGTGATGGGGATTATACACTGACCTCTCTCTCTCTCTCTGGGACTGGACAGTGATGGGTATTATACACTGACCTCTCTCTCTCTCTCTGGGACTGGACAGTGAGGGGGATTGTACACTGACCTCTCTCTCTCTGGGACTGGACAGTGAAGGGGATTATACACTGACCTCTCTCTCTCTCTGCAACTGGACAGTGGTGGGGATTATACACTGACCTCTCTCTCTCTGGGACTGGACAGTGAAGGGGATTATACACTGACCTCTCTCTCTCTCTCTAGGACTGGACAGTGAGGGGGATTATACACTGACCTCTCTCACTCTAGGACTGGACAGTGGTGGGGATTATACACTGACCTCTCTCTCTCTGGGACTGGACAGTGATGGGGATTATACACTGACCTCTCTCTCTGGGACTGGACAGTGATGGGGATTATACAGTGACCTCTCTCTCTCTCTCTGGGACTGGACAGTGAAGGGGATTATACACTGACCTCTCTTTCTCTCTGGGACTGGACAGTGGTGGGGATTATACACTGACCTCTCTCTCTCTGGGACTGGACAGTGATGGGGATTATACACTGGCCTCTCTCTCTCTCTCTGGCACTGGACAGTGAAGGGGATTATACACTGACCTCTCTCTCTCTGGGACTGGACAGTGATGGGGATTATACACTGACCTCTCTCTCTCTGGGACTGGACAGTGAAGGGGATTATACACTGACCTCTCTCTCTCTGGGACTGGACAGTGATGGGGATTATACACTGACCTCTCTCTCTGGGACTGGACAGTGATGGGGATTATACTCTGACCTCTCTCTCTCTCTCTGGGACTGGACAGTGGTGGGGATTATACACTGACCTCTCTCTCTCTGGGACTGGACAGTGGTGGGGATTATACACTGACCTCTCTCTCTCTCTCTGGGACTGGACAGTGGTGGGGATTATGCACTGACCTCTCTCTCTCTGGGACTGGACAGTGATCGGAATTATACACTGACCTCTCTCTCTCTGGGACTGGACAGTGGTGGGGATTATACACTGACCTCTCTCTCTCTGGGACTGGACAGTGGTGGGGATTATACACTGACCTCTCTCTCTCTGTCTGGGACTGGACAGTGATGGGGATTATACACTGACCTCTCTCGCTCTGTCTGGGACTGGACAGTGATGGGGATTATACACTGACCTCTCTCTCTCTGGGACTGGACAGTGGTGGGGATTATACACTGACCTCTCTCTCTCTGGGACTGGACAGTGGTGGGGATTATACACTGACCTCTCTCTCTCTGGGACTGGACAGTGATGGGGATTATACACTGACCTCACTCTCTGGGACTGGACAGTGATGGGGTTATACACTGACCTCTCTCTCTCTCTGGGACTGGACAGTAATGGGGATTATACACTGACCTCTCTCTCTCTCTCTGGGACTGGACAGTGAAGGGGATTATACTCTGACCTTTCTCTCTCTGGGACTGGACAGTGAAGGGGATTATACACTGACCTCTCTCTCTCTCTGGGACTGGACAGTGATGAGGATTATACACTGACCTCTCTCTCTGGGACTGGACTGTGATTGGGATTATACACTGACCTCTCTCTCTGGGACTGGACAGTGATGGGGATTATACACTGACCTCTCTCTCTCTCTGGGACTGGACAGTGATGGGGTTATACACTGACCTCTCTCTCTCTGGGACTGGACAGTGATGGGGATTATACACTGACCTCTCTCTCTCTGGGACTGGACAGTGATGGGGATTATACACTGACCTCTCTCTCTCTGGGACTGGACAGTGAAGGGGATTATACACTGACCTCTCTCTCTCTCTGGGACTGGACAGTGATGAGGATTATACACTGACCTCTCTCTCTCTCTGGGACTGGACAGTGATGGGGATTATACACTGACCTCTCTCTCTGGGACTGGACAGTGATGGGGATTATACACTGACCTCTCTCTCTCTCTGGGACTGGACAGTGATGGGGTTATACACTGACCTCTCTCTCTCTGGGACTGGACAGTGATGGGGATTATACACTGACCTCTCTCTCTCTGGGACTGGACAGTGAAGGGGATTATACACTGACCTCTCTCTCTCTCTCTGGGACTGGACAGTGAAGGGGATTATACTCTGACCTTTCTCTCTCTGGGACTGGACAGTGACGGGGTTTATACACTGGCCTCTCTCTCTCTCTCTGGGACTGGACAGTTAAGGGGATTATACACTGACCTCTCTCTCTCTGGGACTGGACAGTGATGGGGATTGTACACTGACCTCTCTCTCTCTCTCTGGGACTGGACAGTGAAGGGGATTATACACTGAACTCTCTCTCTCTCTCTGGGACTGGACAGTGATGGGGATTATACACTGACCTCTCTCTCTCTGGGACTGGACAGTGATGGGGATTATACACTGACCTCTCTCTCTCTCTGGGACTGGACAGTGATGGGGATTATACACTGACCTCTCTCTCTCTCTGGGACTGGACAGTGATGGGTATTATACACTGACCTCTCTCTCTCTCTGGGACTGGACAGTGGTGGGGATTATACACTGACCTCTCTCTCTCTGGGACTGGACAGTGATGGGGATTATACACTGACCTCTCTCTCTCTGGGACTGGACAGTGGTGGGGATTATACACTGACCTCTCTCTCTCTCTGGGACTGGACAGTGATGGGTATTATACACTGACCTCTCTCTCTCTGGGACTGGACAGTGGTGGGGATTATACACTGACCTCTCTCACTCTCTGGGACTGGACAGTGGTGGGGATTATACACTGACCTCTCTCTCTCTGGGACTGGACAGTGATGGGGATTATACACTGACCTCTCTCTCTCTCTCTGGGACTGGACAGTGAAGGGGATTATACACTGACCTCTCTCTCTGGGACTGGACAGTGATGGGGATTATATCACTGACCTCTCTCTCTCTGGGACTGGACAGTGATGGGGATTATACACTGACCTCTCTCTCTGGGACTGGACAATGATGGGGATTATACACTGACCTCTCTCTCTGGGACTGGACAGTGGTGGGGATTATCCACTGACCTCTCTCTCTCTGGGACTGGACAGTGGTGGGGATTATACACTGACCTCTCTCTCTCTCTGGGACTGGACAGTGGTGGGGATTATACACTGACCTCTCTCTCTCTGGGACTGGACAGTGAAGGGGATTATACACTGACCTCTCTCTCTTTGGGACTGGACAGTGGTGTGGTTTATACACTGACCTCTCTCTCTCTGGGACTGGACAGTGATGGGGATTATACACTGACCTCTCTCTCTCTGGGACTGGACAGTGAAGGGGATTATACACTGACCTCTCTCTCTTTGGGACTGGACAGTGGTGGGGATTATACACTGACCTCTCTCTCTCTGGGACTGGACAGTGAAGGGGATTATACACTGACCTCTCTCTCTTTGGGACTGGACAGTGGTGTGGTTTATACACTGACCTCTCTCTCTGGGACTGGACAGTGATGGGGATTATACACTGACCTCTCTCTCTCTCTGGGACTGGACAGTGATGGGGATTATACACTGACCTCTCTCTCTGGGACTGGACAGTGATGGGGATTATACACTGACATCTCTCTCTCTGGGACTGGACAGTGATGGGGATTATACACTGACCTCTCTCTCTGGGACTGGACAGTGATGGGGATTATACACTGACATCTCTCTCTCTGGGACTGGACAGTGATGGGGATTATACACTGACATCTCTCTCTCTGGGACTGGACAGTGGTGGGGATTATACACTGACCTCTCTCTCTCTGGGACTGGGCAGTGGTGGGGATTATACACTGACCTCTCTCTCTCTGGGACTGGACAGTGGTGGGGATTATCCACTGACCTCTCTCTCTCTGGGACTGGTCAGTGAAGGGGATTATACACTGACCTCTCTCTCTCTGGGACTGGACAGTGATGGGGATTATACACTGACCTCTCTCTCTCTGGGACTGGACAGTGGTGTGGATTCTACACTGACCTCTATCTCTCTCTGGGACTGGACAGTGGTGGGGATTATACACTGACCTCTCTCTCTCTGGGACTGGACAGTGAAGGGGATTATACACTGACCTCTCTCTCTCTCTCTGGGACTGGGCAGTGAAGAGGATTAGACACTGACCTCTCTCTCTCTGGGACTGGGCAGTGGTGGGGATTATACACTGACCTCTCTCTCTCTCTCTGGGACTGGACAGTGATGGGGATTATACACTGACCTCTCTCTCTGGGACTGGACAGTGATGGGGATTATACACTGACCTCTCTCTCTCTCTCTGGGACTGGACAGTGATGTGGATTATACACTGGCCTCTCTCTCTCTGGGACTGGGCAGTGAAGGGGATTATACGCTGACCTTTCTCTCTCTGGGACTGGGCAGTGGTGGGGATTATACACTGACCTCTCTCTCTCTGGGACTGGACAGTGGTGGGGATTATACACTGACCTCTCTCTCTCTGGGACTGGACAGTTTTGGGGATTATACACTGACCTCTCTCTCTCTCTGGGACTGGACAGTGGTGGGGATTATACACTGACCTCTCTCTCTCTCTGGGACTGGACAGTGATGGGGATTATACACTGACCTCTCTCTCTCTGGGACTGGACAGTGATGTGGATTATACACCGACCTCTCTCTCTCTGGGACAGGACAGTGATGGGGATTATACACTGACCTCTCTCTCTCTGGGACTGGACAGTGGTGTGGATTCTACACTGACCTCTATCTCTCTCTGGGACTGGACAGTGGTGGGGATTATACACTGACCTCTCTCTCTGGGACTGGACAGTGAAGGGGATTATACACTGACCTCTCTCTCTCTCTCTGGGACTGGGCAGTGAAGGGGATTATACACTGACCTCTCTCTCTCTCTGGGACTGGGCAGTGGTGGGGATTATACACTGACCTCTCTCTCTCTCTCTGGGACTGGGCAGTGAAGGGGATTATACACTGACCTCTCTCTCTCTGGGACTGGACAGTGGTGGGGATTATACACTGACCTCTCTCTCTCTGGGACTGGACAGTGATGGGGATTATACACTGACCTCTCTCTCTCTGGGACTGGACAGTGATGGGGATTATACACTGACCTCTCTCTCTCTCTGGGACTGGACAGTGGTGGGGATTATACACTGGCCTCTCTCTCTCTGGGACTGGGCAGTGGTGTGGTTTATACACTGACCTCTCTCTCTCTGGGACTGGACAGTGGTGGGGATTATACACTGACCCCGCTCTCTCTGGGACTGGACAGTGAAGGGGATTATACACTGACCTCTCTCTCTCGATGGGACTGGACAGTGATGGGGATTATACACTGACCTCTCTCTCTCTGGGACTGCACAGTGATGGGGATTATACACTGGCCTCTCTCTCTCTGGGTCTGGACAGTGGTGGGGATTATACACTGACCTCTCTCTCTCTGGGACTGGACAGTGATGGGGATTATACACTGACCTCTCTCTCTGGGACTGGACAGTGATGGGGATTATACACTGACCTCTCTCTCTCTCTGGGACTGGACAGTGAAGGGGATTATACACTGACCTCTCTCTCTCTCTGGGACTGGACAGTGGTGGGGATTATACACTGACCTCTCTCTCTCTCTGGGACTGGACAGTGATGGGGATTATACACTGACCTCTCTCTCTCTCTCTGGGACTGGACAGTGAGGGGATTATACACTGACCTCTCTCTCTCTGGGACTGGACAGTGAGGGGGATTATACACTGACCTCTCTCTCTCTGGGTCTGGACAGTGGTGGGGATTATACACTGACCTCTCTCTCTCTGGGACTGGACAGTGAAGGGGATTATACACTGACCTCTCTCTCTCTCTCTAGGACTGGACTGTGAGGGGGATTATACACTGACCTCTCTCTCTCTCTCTAGGACTGGACAGTGAGGGGGATTATACACTGACCTCTCTCTCTCTGGGACTGGACAGTGAGGGGGATTATACACTGACCTCTCTCTCTCTGGGACTGGACAGTGATGGGGATGATACACTGACCTCTCTCTCTCTGGGACAGGACAGTGGTAGGGATTACACACTGACCTCTCTCTCTCTCTGGGACTGGACAGTGATGGGGATTATACACTGACCTCTCTCTCTCTCTGGGACTGGACAGTGATGGGGATTATACACTGACCTCTCTCTCTCTCTCTGGGACTGGACAGTGAGGGGATTATACACTGACCTCTCTCTCTCTGGGACTGGACAGTGAGGGGGATTATACACTGACCTCTCTCTCTCTGGGACTGGACAGTGATGGGGATTATACACTGACCTCTCTCTCTGGGACTGGACTGTGGTGGGGATTATACACTGACCTCTCTCTCTCTGGGACTGGACAGTGAAGGGGATTATACACTGACCTCTCTCTCTCTCTCTGGGACTGGACAGTGAGGGGGATTATACACTGACCTCTCTCTCTCTGGGACTGGACAGTGGTGGGGATT
The DNA here is from genome assembly GCF_047496795.1 of Chiloscyllium punctatum. Taxonomy (NCBI): domain Eukaryota; kingdom Metazoa; phylum Chordata; class Chondrichthyes; order Orectolobiformes; family Hemiscylliidae; genus Chiloscyllium; species Chiloscyllium punctatum. Next base: position 48,491,532 of record NC_092755.1, on the reverse strand, counting down.
ATACACTGACCTCTCTCTCTCTGGGACTGGACAGTGGTGGGGATTATACACTGGCCTCTCTCTCTCTGGGACTGGGCAGTGGTGTGGTTTATACACTGACCTCTCTCTCTCTGGGACTGGACAGTGGTGGGGATTATACTCTGACCCCGCTCTCTCTGGGACTGGACAGTGAAGGGGATTATACACTGACCTCTCTCTCTCTCTGGGACTGGACAGTGATGGGGATTATACACTGACCTCTCTCTCTCTCTGGGACTGGACAGTGATGGGGATTATACACTGGCCTCTCTCTCTCTGGGTCTGGACAGTGGTGGGGATTATACACTGACCTCTCTCTCTCTGGGACTGGACAGTGATGGGGATTATACACTGACCTCTCTCTCTGGGACTGGACTGTGATGGGGATTATACACTGACCTCTCTCTCTCTCTGGGACTGGACAGTGAAGGGGATTATACACTGACCTCTCTCTCTCTCTGGGACTGGACAGTGATGGGGATTATACACTGACCTCTCTCTCTCTCTCTGGGACTGGACAGTGAGGGGATTATACACTGACCTCTCTCTCTCTGGGACTGGACAGTGAGGGGGATTATACACTGACATCTCTCTCTCTGGGACTGGACAGTGATGGGGATTATACACTGACCTCTCTCTCTCTGGGACTGGACAGTGATGGGGATTATACACTGACATCTCTCTCTCTGGGACTGGACAGTGATGGGGATTATACACTGACCTCTCTCTCTCTGGGACTGGACAGTGATGGGGATTATACACTGACCTCTCTCTCTGGGACTGGACAGTGGTGGGGATTATACACTGACCTCTCTCTCTGGGACTGGACAGTGATGGGGATTATACACTGACATCTCTCTCTCTGGGACTGGACAGTGATGGGGATTATACACTGACATCTCTCTCTCTGGGACTGGACAGTGATGGGGATTATACACTGACATCTCTCTCTCTGGGACTGGACAGTGAGGGGGATTATACACTGACCTCTCTCTCTGGGACTGGACAGTGGTGGGGATTATACACTGACCTCTCTCTCTGGGACTGGACAGTGAAGGGGATTATACACTGACCTCTCTCTCTCTGGGACTGGACAGTGAAGGGGATTATACACTGACCTCTCTCTCTCTCTGGGACTGGACAGTGGTGGGGATTATACACTGACCTCTCTCTCTCTCTCTGGGACTGGACAGTGATGGGGATTATACACTGACCTCTCTCTCTCTCTGGGACTGGACAGTGATGGGGATTATACACTGACCTCTCTCTCTCTGGGACTTGACAGTGAAGGGGATTATACACTGACCTCTCTCTCTCTCTCTAGGACTGGACAGTGATGGGGATTATACACTGACCTCTCTCTCTCTCTCTGGGACTGGACAGTGATGGGTATTATACACTGACCTCTCTCTCTCTCTCTGGGACTGGACAGTGAGGGGGATTGTACACTGACCTCTCTCTCTCTGGGACTGGACAGTGAAGGGGATTATACACTGACCTCTCTCTCTCTCTGCAACTGGACAGTGGTGGGGATTATACACTGACCTCTCTCTCTCTGGGACTGGACAGTGAAGGGGATTATACACTGACCTCTCTCTCTCTCTCTAGGACTGGACAGTGAGGGGGATTATACACTGACCTCTCTCACTCTAGGACTGGACAGTGGTGGGGATTATACACTGACCTCTCTCTCTCTGGGACTGGACAGTGATGGGGATTATACACTGACCTCTCTCTCTGGGACTGGACAGTGATGGGGATTATACAGTGACCTCTCTCTCTCTCTCTGGGACTGGACAGTGAAGGGGATTATACACTGACCTCTCTCTCTCTCTGGGACTGGACAGTGGTGGGGATTATACACTGACCTCTCTCTCTCTGGGACTGGACAGTGATGGGGATTATACACTGGCCTCTCTCTCTCTCTCTGGCACTGGACAGTGAAGGGGATTATACACTGACCTCTCTCTCTCTGGGACTGGACAGTGATGGGGATTATACACTGACCTCTCTCTCTCTGGGACTGGACAGTGAAGGGGATTATACACTGACCTCTCTCTCTCTGGGACTGGACAGTGATGGGGATTATACACTGACCTCTCTCTCTGGGACTGGACAGTGATGGGGATTATACACTGACCTCTCTCTCTCTCTCTGGGACTGGACAGTGGTGGGGATTATACACTGACCTCTCTCTCTCTGGGACTGGACAGTGGTGGGGATTATACACTGACCTCTCTCTCTCTCTCTGGGACTGGACAGTGGTGGGGATTATGCACTGACCTCTCTCTCTCTGGGACTGGACAGTGATCGGAATTATACACTGACCTCTCTCTCTCTGGGACTGGACAGTGGTGGGGATTATACACTGACCTCTCTCTCTCTGGGACTGGACAGTGGTGGGGATTATACACTGACCTCTCTCTCTCTGTCTGGGACTGGACAGTGATGGGGATTATACACTGACCTCTCTCGCTCTGTCTGGGACTGGACAGTGATGGGGATTATACACTGACCTCTCTCTCTCTGGGACTGGACAGTGGTGGGGATTATACACTGACCTCTCTCTCTCTGGGACTGGACAGTGGTGGGGATTATACACTGACCTCTCTCTCTCTGGGACTGGACAGTGATGGGGATTATACACTGACCTCTCTCTCTCTGGGACTGGACAGTGATGGGGTTATACACTGACCTCTCTCTCTCTCTGGGACTGGACAGTAATGGGGATTATACACTGACCTCTCTCTCTCTCTCTGGGACTGGACAGTGAAGGGGATTATACACTGACCTCTCTCTCTCTCTGGGACTGGACAGTGATGAGGATTATACACTGACCTCTCTCTCTGGGACTGGACTGTGATTGGGATTATACACTGACCTCTCTCTCTGGGACTGGACAGTGATGGGGATTATACACTGACCTCTCTCTCTCTCTGGGACTGGACAGTGATGGGGTTATACACTGACCTCTCTCTCTCTGGGACTGGACAGTGATGGGGATTATACACTGACCTCTCTCTCTCTGGGACTGGACAGTGATGGGGATTATACACTGACCTCTCTCTCTCTGGGACTGGACAGTGAAGGGGATTATACACTGACCTCTCTCTCTCTCTGGGACTGGACAGTGATGAGGATTATACACTGACCTCTCTCTCTCTCTGGGACTGGACAGTGATGGGGATTATACACTGACCTCTCTCTCTGGGACTGGACAGTGATGGGGATTATACACTGACCTCTCTCTCTCTCTGGGACTGGACAGTGATGGGGTTATACACTGACCTCTCTCTCTCTGGGACTGGACAGTGATGGGGATTATACACTGACCTCTCTCTCTCTGGGACTGGACAGTGAAGGGGATTATACACTGACCTCTCTCTCTCTCTCTGGGACTGGACAGTGAAGGGGATTATACTCTGACCTTTCTCTCTCTGGGACTGGACAGTGACGGGGTTTATACACTGGCCTCTCTCTCTCTCTCTGGGACTGGACAGTGGTGGGGATTATACACTGACCTCTCTCTCTCTGGGACTGGACAGTGATGGGGATTGTACACTGACCTCTCTCTCTCTCTCTGGGACTGGACAGTGAAGGGGATTATACACTGAACTCTCTCTCTCTCTCTGGGACTGGACAGTGATGGGGATTATACACTGACCTCTCTCTCTCTGGGACTGGACAGTGATGGGGATTATACACTGACCTCTCTCTCTCTCTGGGACTGGACAGTGATGGGGATTATACACTGACCTCTCTCTCTCTCTGGGACTGGACAGTGATGGGTATTATACACTGACCTCTCTCTCTCTGGGACTGGACAGTGGTGGGGATTATACACTGACCTCTCTCTCTCTGGGACTGGACAGTGGTGGGGATTATACACTGACCTCTCTCTCTCTCTGGGACTGGACAGTGGTGGGGATTATACACTGACCTCTCTCTCTCTGGGACTGGACAGTGATGGGGATTATACACTGACCTCTCTCTCTCTGGGACTGGACAGTGGTGGGGATTATACACTGACCTCTCTCTCTCTCTGGGACTGGACAGTGATGGGTATTATACACTGACCTCTCTCTCTCTGGGACTGGACAGTGGTGGGGATTATACACTGACCTCTCTCACTCTCTGGGACTGGACAGTGGTGGGGATTATACACTGACCTCTCTCTCTCTGGGACTGGACAGTGATGGGGATTATACACTGACCTCTCTCTCTCTCTCTGGGACTGGACAGTGAAGGGGATTATACACTGACCTCTCTCTCTGGGACTTGACAGTGATGGGGATTATATCACTGACCTCTCTCTCTCTGGGACTGGACAGTGATGGGGATTATACACTGACCTCTCTCTCTGGGACTGGACAATGATGGGGATTATACACTGACCTCTCTCTCTCTGGGACTGGACAGTGATGGGGATTATACACTGACCTCTCTCTCTCTCTCTGGGACTGGACAGTGAAGGGGATTATACACTGACCTCTCTCTCTGGGACTGGACAGTGATGGGGATTATATCACTGACCTCTCTCTCTCTGGGACTGGACAGTGATCGGGATTATACACTGACCTCTCTCTCTGGGACTGGACAATGATGGGGATTATACACTGACCTCTCTCTCTCTGGGACTGGACAGTGATGGGGATTATACACTGACCTCTCTCTCTGGGACTGGACAGTGAAGGGGATTATACACTGACCTCTCTCTCTGGGACTGGACAGTGATGGGTATTATACACTGACCTCTCTCTCCCTGGGACTGGACAGTGATGGGGATTATACACTGACCTCTCTCTCCCTGGGACTGGACAGTGATGGGGATTATACACTGACCTCTCTCTCCCTGGGACTGGACAGTGATGGGGATTATACACTGACCTCTCTCTCCCTGGGACTGGACAGTGGTGGGGATTATACACTGACCTCTCTCTCTCTGGGACTGGACAGTGGTGGGGATTATACACTGACCTCTCTCTCTCTCTGGGACTGGACAGTGAAGGGGATTATACACTGACCTCTCTCTCTCTCTGGGACTGGACAGTGGTGGGGATTATACACTGACCTCTCTCTCTCTCTGGGACTGGACAGTGGTGGGGATTATACACTGACCTCTCTCTCTCTGGGACTGGACAGTGGTGGGGATTATACACTGACCTCTCTCTCTCTTGGACTGGACCGTGGTGGGGATTATACACTGACCTCTCTCTCTCTGGGACTGGACAGTGAAGGGGATTATACACTGACCTCTCTCTCTCTGGGACTGGACAGTGATGGGGATTATACACTGACCTCTCTCTCTCTGGGACTGGACAGTGGTGGGGATTATACACTGACCTCTCTTTCTCTGGGACTGGACAGTGATGGGGATTATACACTGACCTCTCTCTCTCTCTCTGGGACTGGACAATGAAGGGGATTATACACTGACCTCTCTCTCTCTCTCTGGGACTGGGCAGTGGTGGGGATTATACACTGACCTCTCTCTCTCTGGGACTGGACAGTGATGGGGATTATACACTGACCTCTCTCTCTCTGGGACTGGACAGTGATGGGGATTATACACTGACCTCTCTCTCTGGGACTGGACTGTGATTGGGATTATACACTGACCTCTCTCTCTCTCTGGGACTGGGCAGTGGTAGGGATTATACACTGACCTCTCTCTCTCTGGGACTGGACAGTGATGGGGATTACACACTGACCTCTCTCTCTCTGGGACTGGACAGTGGTGGGGATTATACACTGACCTCTCTCTCTCTGGGACTGGACAGTGATGGGGATTATACACTGACCTCTCTCTCTCTCTGGGACTGGACAGTGATGGGGATTATACACTGACCTCTCTCTCTCTGGGACTGGACAGTGATGGGGATTATACACTGACCTCTCTCTCTCTCTCTGGGACTGGACAGTGATGGGGATTATACACTGACCTCTCTCTCTGGGACTGGACAATGATGGGGATTATACACTGACCTCTCTCTCTCTCTGGGACTGGACAGTGAAGGGGATTATACACTGACCTCTCTCTCTCTGGGACTGGACAGTGATGGGGATTATACACTGACCTCTCTCTCTCTCTCTGGGACTGGACAGTGATGGGGATAATACACTGACCTCTCTCTCTCTGGGACTGGACAGTGAAGGGGATTATACACTGACCTCTCTCTCTCTGGGACTGGACAGTGAAGGGGATTATACACTTGCCTCCCTCTGGGACTGGACAGTGATGGGGATTATACACTGACCTCTCTCTCTGGGACTGGACAGTGATTGGGATTATACACTGACCTCTCTCTCTCTCTGGGACTGGACAGTGATGAGGATTATACACTGACCTCTCTCTCTGGGACTGGACAGTGATGGGGATTATACACTGACCTCTCTCTCTGGGACTGGACAGTGATGGGGATTATACACTGACCTCTCTCTCTCTCTGGGACTGGACAGTGAAGGGGATTATACACTGACCTCTCTCTCTGGGACTGGACAGTGATGGGGATTATACACTGACCTCTCTCTCTGGGACTGGACAGTGATGGGGATTATACACTGACCTCTCTCTCTCTCTGGGACTGGACAGTGAAGGGGATTATACACTGACCTCTCTCTCTCTCTGGGACTGGACAGTGAAGGGGATTATACACTGACCTCTCTCTCTCTGGGACTGGACAGTGAGGGGGATTATACACTGACCTCTCTCTCTCTGGGACTGGACAGTGAAGGGGATTATACACTGACCTCTCTCTCTGGGACTGGACAGTGATGGGGATTATACACTGACCTCTCTCTCTCTGGGACTGGACAGTGAAGGGGATTATACACTGACCTCTCTCTCTGGGACTGGACAGTGATGGGGATTATACACTGGCCTCTCTCTCTCTCTGGGTCTGGACAGTGATGGGGATTATACACTTGCCTCCCTCTGGGACTATAGGAGTTGACCAGAAACTGGCTCAGGCAAATGAGTCTCATGTTATTATCAAACATGTTTGGGATCAAGCCCTTTTCCAAAATGATTAAGAATCTAGGCTGACTGGTGGTGGTGGAATCTCTTCGATAAAATGGTAAGCCACTTTTCCATCTTTCTGCTCATCATTAGTCAAGATATGACAATTGTCTGAACCTTATGTTTTTGTCTAAGTCCGAAATGAGTCAGGTGTTTATGTGTAATCTCATAGACGTAGAACATTCCAGCACAGTACAGGCCCTTCAGTCCTTGATGTTATGGAACCAGTCTGAAGTCTATTTTACCTACACTATTCCAATATTATCCATATGTCTATCCAATGACCATTTAAATGCCCTTAAAGTTGGTGAGTCTACTCCTGTTGCAGGCAGTGCGTTCCACACCCTTACTACTCTCGGAGTAAAGAAACTATCTCTGACATTTGTCCGATATCCCCTCAATTTAAAGCTATGTCCCCTCGTGCTCACCATCACCATTTGAGGAAAAAGGCTCTCCCTATCCACCCTATCTAACCCTCTGATTATCTTATATGTCTCAATTAAGTCAACTCTCAACCTTCTTCTCTCTAATGAAAACAGCCTCAAGTCCCTCAGCCTTTCCTCGTAAGACCTTCCCTCCATACCAACAACATCCTGGTAAATCTCCTCTGCACCCTTTCCAACTTCTCTTGAGAACTCTCACCCTATCTTACCAAACGCTTATGAATTACCTCCCCTGTCTCTGTGCTGTCTCTCATTTATGATTTCCATCCTGTTTTACTGACAAACTTCATGGAAAAACACCCCGCTCAGCAGGTATCCCAGAATTCACCAGTATCCCTTGTCCCTGCGCCATCTTTAAAAGCCCATTGTTCTCCCAGACAATCACTGTCAGTCTGGGGCTGCCCTGCATGGTCCCTGACATTTACCCCCAGACATGGCGGACAGGGGGGTGATCAGTGCCCCACGGTGTGGGCAGTGCCCTGGAGCTCCTTCTGGATTGGCTGGTGCAGACACCATGTCGTCTTCCCCCAGGACGGGCAGTGGAGGCCGTGACACCAGACCATGCCCAGGCTGGTCTGAGGTTACCACCCAGCTCCGGGCAGCCTCAGCCGCTCTGGGGGAAATGCCCAGTGCTGTCAATGACCTTCTCCACTCCACTCGCAAAACTGCCGCCATCTTCTCTCTGATACTTCAACCTCTCTCTCTCTCTCTCTCTCTCTCTCTCTCTCTCTCTCCCTCTGCTCCTGTACCCATCTCACACCAAGGCTCACTATCCCCCACCCCGGCCTACAACACCTTCCCTCACACACTATCCCCCACCCCGGCCTACAACACCATCCCTCACACACTCCCGCCCCCATCCCGGCCTACCAACACCTTCCCTCACTCACTATCCCCCATCCCAGCCTACAACACCTTCCCTCACACACTATCCCCCACCCCGGCCTACAACACCATCCCTCACACACTCCCGCCCCCATCCCGGCCTACCAACACCTTCCCTCACTCACTATCCCCCATCCCAGCCTACAACACCTTCCCTCACACACTATCCCCCACCCCGGCCTACAACACCTTCCCTCACACACTATCCCCCACCCCAGCCTACAACACCTTCCCTCACTCACTATCCCCCACCCCGGCCTACCAACACCTTCCCTCACTCACTATCCCCCACCCCAGCCTACAACACCTTCCCTCACACACTATCCCCCACCCCGTCCTACAACACCATCCCTCACACACTCCCCCCCCATCCCGGCCTACCAACACCTTCCCTCACACACTATCCCTCACCCCAGCCTACAACACCTTCCCTCACACACTATCCCCCACCCCGGCCTACAACACCTTCCCTCACTCACTATCCCCCACCCCAGCCTACAACACCTTCCCTCACACACTATCCCCCACCCCGTCCTACAACACCTTCCCTCACTCACTCCCCCCCATCCCGGCCTACAACACCTTCCCTCACTCACTATCCCCCACCCCGGCCTACAACAGCTTCCCTCACACACTGTCCCCCACCCCGGCCTACAACACCTTCCCTCACTCACTCCCCCCCATCCCGGCCTACAACACCTTCCCTCACTCACTATCCCCCACCCCGGCCTACAACAGCTTCCCTCACACACTGTCCCCCACCCCGGCCTACCAACACCTTCCCTCACTCACTATCCCCCACCCCGGCCTACAACAGCTTCCCTCACACACTGTCCCCCACCCCGGCCTACAACACCTTCCCTCACTCACTATCCCCCAGCCCGGCCTACAACACCTTCCCTCACTCACTCCCTCCCATCCCGGCCTACAACACCTTCCCTCACTCACTATCCCCCAGCCCAGCCTACAACACCTTCCCTCACACACGATCCCCCAGCCCGACACCACTAACTGCACGGCCTGGTCACTCACCCAGGACACTTCCTCCCCTGCACCAGAAATAACAGCCGTACGGGGCTTTCATCTCCCATAACACCTACCCCTCCCCCCCCCTCTCTGTCTCTCCCTCTCTCTCTCCTGCCCACATCCGCCCCTCCCCCCCCGTCTCTCTTCCCCCCCCCTCTCATTCCAGGACAGGGCAGAATGACCCAATTGGGCGGTGGGCTGTCCAGTATTTGACTCCTCACCCCTTTCTGTGGAGACCGTCTGTGATTCACACCGCCCCAAGTGGTTGGCAGACTGGTATCACAGGCTGCCCTTGACTGACTGTGCTGGGTGCCCCTGACCAAACGCTGTCTCCTTGGAACTGACTGGAGCCTGCCGACCACCAGGACAGACCTCCTGGCTTTGTGTCTGTACTAAATGGCAAGGCAGGACAGAAGTAAGATGGGCCCGGTATCTCTGGCTGAGGGGGTGGGGTATAGAAAGACAAGGCAGGGATTCTGTCAGCATCCAGGTCAACTCAGAGTGAGGGAGCACTGTGGGAGCAAGGAAAGAGCCCAAAGGTAAAGCCTGGTCCAGTCCCTGAGCTGAGCTGAGGGTGTGCCCCTGAGCTAAAGTGTTACAGTGCGAGTTACCGGGACAGCCCGAGGGTCAGTATCGAAGGACAGATGTCCTATTAGAGGGATCAGGGATGCGCCATGAGGCTGGCATGTATCCGATGCCAATATAGAACATAGAACAGTACAGCACGGAACAGGCCCTTCAGCCCACGATGTTGTGCCAACCACTGACCCTAATGTATGCACCCTCAAATTTCTGTGACCATATGCATGTCCAGTAATCTCTTAAATGTCCTCAATGACCTTGCTTCCACAACTGCTGCTGGCAACGCATTCCACACTCTCACAACTCTCTGTGTAAAGAACCCGCCTCTGACATCCCCTCTATACTTTCCTCCAACCAGCATAAAACTATGACCCCTTGTGTTAGCCATTTCGGCCCTGGGAAATAGTCTCTGGCTATCAACTCTATCTATGCCTCTCATTATCTTGTATACCTCAATTAGGTCCCCTCTCCTCCTCCTTTTCTCCAATGAGAAAAGTCCGAGCTCAGTCAACCTCCTTATAAGATAAGCCCTCCAGTGCAGGCAGCATCCTGGTAAACCTCCTCTGAACCCTCTCCAAAGCATCCACATCTTTCCTATAATAGGCCGACCAGAACTGGACGCAGTATTCCAAGTGCGGTATAATCAAAGTTTTATAAAGCTGCAACAAGATCTCACGACTCTTAAACTCAATCCCCCTGTTAATGAAAGCTAAAACACCATATGCTTTCTTAACAACCCTGTCCACTTGGGTGGCCATTTTAAGGGATCTATGTACCTGCACACCAAGATCCCCATGTTCCTCCACACTGCCAAGAATCCTATCCTTAATCCTGTACTCAACTTTCAAATTCAACCTTCCAAAATGCATCACCTCGCATTTATCCAGGTTGAACTCCATCTACCACCTCTCAGCCCATCTCTGCATCCTGTCAATGTCCCGCTGCAGCCTATAACAGCCCTCTACACTGTCAACGACATCTCCAACCTTTGTGTCATCTGCAAACTTGCTGACCCATCCTTCAATCACCTCATCCAAGTCATTAATAAAAATTACAAACAGTAGAGGCCCAAGGACAGAGCCCTGTGGAACACCACTCACCACTGACTTCCATGCAGAATATTTTCCTTCTACTACCACTCGCTGTCTTCTGTTGGCCAGCCAATTCTGTATCCAGACAGCTAAGTTCCCCAGTATCCCATTCCTCCTGACCTTTTGAATGAGCCTACCATGGGGAACCTTATCAAGTGCCTTGCCGAAGTCCATATACACCACATCCACAGCTCGACCCTCATCAACTTTTCTAGTCACATTCTCAAAGAACTCGATAAGGTTTGTGAGGCATGACCTGCCCCTCACAAAGCCGTATTGACAGCATTTAATCAAGCCATGCTCTTCCAGATGGTCATAAATCCTATCCCTCAGAATCCTTTCTAACACCTTGCAGATGACAGACGTGAGACTTACTGGCCTGTAATTGCCGGGGATTTCCCTATTTCCTTTCTTGAAGAGAGGAATTACATTTGCCTCTCTCCAGTCCTCAGGTACGACTCCAGTGGAGAGCGAGGATGAAAAGATCTTCGCAAGTGGCGAAGCAATCGCATTTCTCATTTCCCAAAGCAGCCGAGGACAAATCTGGTCTGGGCCTGGCGACTTGTCAAACTTAATGTTTGACAAAATTTTCAGCACATCAGTTTCCTCTATCTCTATCCATTCCAGCTTGCACACCTGCTCTTCAAAGGTCTCATTCACTACAAAAGTTGGTTTCTTTCGTAAAGACAGAAGCAAAAAACTCATTTAGGGCTTCACCTACCTCCTCAGACTCCACACACAAGTTCCCTATGCTATCCCTGATCGGCCCTACTCTTTCTTTGACCATTCTCTTATTCCTCACATAAGTGTAAAATGCCTTTGTGTTCTCCCTAATCTGTTCTGCCAAGCCTTTCTTGTGCCCCCTCCTGGCTCTCCTCAGACCATTTTTGAGCTCCTTCCTCACCTGCCTGTAATCCTGTAGAGCTGAGCTTGACCCTAGCTTCCTCCACCTTATGTAAGCTACCTTTTTCCTTTTGACGAGATGCTCCACTGCTCTCGTCATCCAAGGTTCCTTTATCTTACCCCTTCTTGCCTATCTCAGAGGGACATATTTATTCACCACTTGCAACAACTGTTCCTTAAACAATCTCCACATGTCTATAGTAACTTTACCATGGAACAGTAGCTCCCAATCCATGCTTCCTAACTCAGGTCTAATCGCATCATAGTTTCCTCTTCCCCAATTAAATATCCTCCCATTTTGCCTAATCCTCTCCTTCTCCATAGGTATGTAGAATGTGAAGCAGTTGTGGTCACTATCACCAAAATGCTCTCCCACCACAAGATCTGATACCTGCCCCGGCTCATTGCCGAGCACCAAGGTTAGAATGGCCTCTCCCCTTGTCGGCCTGTCAACGTACTGAGTTAGGAAACCCTCCTGAACACACCTTACAAAAACAGCTCCATTCAAATCTGCTGCTCGAAGGAGGTTCCAATCAATATTGGGAAAGTTAAAGTCACCCATTACAACAACCCTACTGCGTCCACACTTTTCCAAAATCTGCCGAGCTATGCTTTCTTCAATCTCCCTGCTGCTATTGGGGGGCCTGTAGTAAACCCCTAAAGAGGTGACTGCTCCCTTGCTGTTCCTAATTTCCACCCATAATGACTTGGTAGACAGATCTTCCTCGACAATGGAAGCTTCTGTAGATGTGGTACCCTCTCTGATTACTAGTGCTACACCCCTTTTTTTTTTGTCCCACTCCCTATTCTTTTTAAATGCTCTAAACCCTGGAACATCCAGCAACCATTCCTGCCCCTGAGGAACCTACGTCTCTGTTATGGCCACAACATCATAGCATCAGGTACTGATCCATGCTCTAAGTTCATCACTTTTATTCCTGATACTCCTTGCGTTAAAGCAAGCGCACTTTAACTTTCCCAAGAAAATCCTTCCCACTAGCTGGTCTACCTCTTGCTACTGCCTCATCTGCATCAACTCTCCCCTCCGGTATACAGCTCAGGTTCCCACCCCCCTGCCATACTAGTTTAAACCCTCTCGAACTACTCAAGCAAACCTTCCACCCAGGACATTGGTCTCCTTCCAGTTCAGATGCAACCTGTCCTTCTTGTGCAGGTCCCACCTTCCCCAGAAGGCATCCCAATTATCTACATATCTGAAGCCCTCCCTCCTACACCAGCTGTGCAGCCACGTGATAAGCTGCGCCCTCTTCCTGTTCCTCGCCTCGCTATCTCGTGGCACCGGTAGTAAACTAGAGAACACTACTCTGTTCGTCCTGCTTTGCAGCTTCCATCCTAACTCCCTGAAATCACTTTTTATATCCTCGGTCCTTTTTCTGGCTATATCATTAGTGCCAATATGTAACACGCTGTTTGCCCTCCCCTTTTAGAACCTTATACATCCGATTGGAGACATCCCGGACCCTGGCACCAGGGAGGCAACATACCTTCCGGGAATCCCGATCCTGACCACAAAATACCTTCCGGGAATCCTGTTCCTGACCAAAAAATATCCATGGAGTGGGGCAGCATTTAACTGGTGCCCCATTACATCCATCCAAGACGTCGGCAATCTGTTTCCAATATGGCAGACATTTGGAGTGAGCAGTGACCTGAATGGTCCAGGTGCCCGCACCGGTCTCCAGGTCTGGTTTTCCCGATCGCTGGCTTGTTCGCTAAGATGGGGAGTCTGACCCTGTGAAATGGCACCTTACTGGTGCCCAGTGTGAATCTCACTGTGCTGCCTGGGAGAAGCAGACAGGACGGAGAGCGATGATCCTGATGAGGGCGGCGCGGTGGCTCAGTGGTTAGCACTGATGCCTCACAGCACCAGGGTCCCAGGTTTGATTCCAGCCTCAGGCGACTGTCTGTGTGGAGTTTGCACATTGTCTGCGTGGGATTCTATAGCGTTCATGGATGTGTAGGTTAGGAGCATAATCAGGGGAAATATAGAGTAATAGTGGAGGGGCATGTGTCCGGGTGGGATAGTCTTTGGAGGGTTGGTGTATTGGGCCAAATGGCCTGTTTCCACACTACGGTATATGGTTTCTTGACACGGACCCTGACCCTCCACACACCTCACTGTGGCCCAGTGCCCTGTGAGACTCTGCCCAATATTTCAAAGTTATGCCAGCGTCCTGGTTCAATATTTACTCCTCAATTTGTGCCAAAGAGCAGAATATCTACCATTGTCACAGTCCTGTGTGTGTGTGTGTGAGGGTTAGCTGTGCCTGGTATTTGCTGCCTTCCCTATATTACAGTGCTTCCAGAACCCAGGTGCTGTGGGATATGCTGAGGCTGTGTCACAGTAGAATATAAAGGGGCAGACATTAATAAGCACTGTCTGGGAAAGAGAAGGACTCCAGGTAGCTGTGCTTTAGGGAGGGCACAGTGAATGACAGCTGTCCTATTAGCCACAATAACAGGAACATGACCAACAGGAAAATAAGCATCAGTGTCTATGTTATCCTGTTACTGGAATCCGTTTGAAGGAGCCCACCATATTCATGCTGAGCCAGGTTCCCAGATCCACCCATATGCTGAAGTCCACGTGGAGAGGCCAGTGTCAGATTGTGCTGAGTAATTCACGTTAATGACTTTGCAACTATTGTGTTACTCAGTTTTGTCCAAATAGATTGTTTAAGTGGGACTCCAGCTGTTGTGTTAAACGGCTGTGGGGTGGAGGGGGGTGGGGGGGGGTGTAACCAAGTTACTCATACCTCAGGTCAGGCTGGGGAATGAAAGCACCACAACTTAGGGAACTGGGAGGAAAGCAAGCCAGCAGCTTACACACACACACACACTCACACACACACACTATCTCTCTCTCTCTCACACACACAGTCTCACACACACTCACTCACACACACACTCTCTCTCACACACACACTCTCTCACACACACACACTCACACACACACTCTCTCACATACACACTCTCTCTCTCACACACACACACTCTCTCTCACACACACACACTCTCTCTCTCTCACACACACACACACACTCTCTCTCTCACACACACTCTTTCACACACACACTCTCACACACACACATACACTCTCTCTCTCACACACACACTCTCTCACACACACACTCTTTCACACATACACTCTTTCACACACACTCACACTCTCACTCACACACACTCACACACACACACACTCACTATCACACACACACTCACACTCTCACTCACACACACTCACTATCACACACTCACTATCACACACACTCTCACTCACACACTCTCACTCACACACACACACTCTGACACATACACACAGCCACACACAGAGACACAAACATACACACTCTCACACACACACACACTCTCTCAGACATACACTCTCACACACATACACACACTCTCTCTCTTACACACACGCTCACATGCACTCTCACACACACGCACTCTCTCTTACACACACTCTTACACACTCACTCACACACCCACACATACGCACACCCACACATACACACTCACTTACTCTCATACACACACACTCACATACAGAGTTTCGTACATACACACTCTGTCATACACACACAGAGTCTCTCTCTCTCACACACATACACACATTCACTTGATCTCATACACACACATACAGAAACACACAGAGTCTCTCTCTCTCACACACACACACACACTCTAATCCACATTCAGTGTCTCTCTCACACACACTCATTCTCATACACACACAGACACACACAGACTCTCATACACATACACTCACATACATGCACAGACACACATGCATGTACACAGACAAATGCAAACACACAGAGACACACACACTCACAGACAGAAAGACCCACGACTCAGGCCAGATTGAAGGCCAACTTTCCCCCGAAACGAGCACATGACAAAATAAAACCTCTCCAAAACCACTCATCTGACTTCAATTTTGGGTGTTTTGAAGAACAGATTTTCTGTACCATTGAACTGGCGTGCTAGTGCTCAGATCGCAGACCACTCTCCACTTGCTCAATGTAGAGAAACACCGAATTATAATGGGAAGGAGGAGTCCTTTTGGCTCTCTGAGTAAACAATTCACTTTGTGTCATCCCAGCCTGCACCCTGGAGCTCTGCATATTCTTCCTTCTCAGATCAGTCTCATTCCATTTGAAAGGTTCAGTTGGAGTAGCCTCCACCACGTCCACCGACAGGTCATTCCAGATTTAACCGCCTGCTGCCATGGGGATGTTTCTCCTCATGCTCCCTTCTGCTTCTTCTTGCATGTTATGTCCCTCTCCTTCTCGCTCCATTCGTTCACTGCGACCAGCAGCCCTCCTCCCATTTCCCAATGCCTCAACTCTACCACCAATCCCAGCCTTACTGAGAGAAGAGCTCAGCTCATTGTCAAAACCAAAGCCAGTCTGTGCTGGAAGCTGAATCCATGTGGACAGGCCTGGAGAATGAGGCTGAGATAGGGTCACTCTCCTGGGCCATTCCAGGCAGAATATACTGGGCCATACCAGACAGTATAGACTGGGCCATTCCAGGCAGTATAGACTGGGCCATACCAGACAGTATAGACTGGGCCATTCCAGGTAGTATAGACTGGGCCATACCAGACAGTATAGACTGGGCCATTCCAGGCAGTATAGACTGGGCCATTCCAGGCAGTATAGACTGGGCCATACCAGACAGTATAGACTGGGCCATTCCAGGTAGTATAGACTGGGCCATACCAGACAGTATAGACTGGGCCATTCCAGGCAGTATAGACTGGGCCATACCAGACAGTATAGACTGGGCCATTCCAGGTAGTATAGACTGGGCCATTCCAGATAGTATAGACTGGGCCATTCCAGGCAGTATAGACTGGGCCATACCAGACAGTATAGACTGGGCCATTCCAGGTAGTATAGACTGGGCCATTCCAGGCAGTATAGACTGGGCCATTCCAGGCAGTATAGACTGGGCCATACCAGACAGTATAGACTGGGCCATTCCAGGCAGTATAGACTGGGCCATACCAGACAGTATAGACTGGGCCATTCCAGGCAGTATAGACTGGGCCATTCCAGGCAGTATAGACTGGGCCATACCAGACAGTATAGACTGGGCCATTCCAGGCAGTACAGACTGGGCCATTCCAGGTAGTATAGACTGGGCCATACCAACAGTATAGACTGGGCCATAGCAGGTAGTATACACTGGGCCATACCAGACAGTATAGACTGGGCCATACCAGACAGTATAGACTGGGCCATACCAGGCAGTATAGACTGGGCCACTCCAGGTAGTATAGACTGGGCCATACCAGGCAGTATAGACTGGGCCATTCCAGGTAGTATAGACTGGGCCATACCAACAGTATAGACTGGGCCATACCAGGTAGTATAGACTGGGCCATACCAGACAGTATAGACTGGGCCATTCCAGGCAGTATAGACTGGGCCATTCCAGGCAGTATAGACTGGGCCATACCAGGCAGTATAGACTGGGCCATTCCAGGTAGTATAGACTGGGCCATACCAACAGTATAGACTGGGCCATACCAGGTAGTATAGACTGGGCCATACCAACAGTATAGACTGGGCCATTCCAGGCAGTATAGACTGGGCCACACCAGGCAGTATAGACTGGGCCATACCAGACAGTATAGACTGGGCCATTCCAGTTAGTATAGACTGGGCCATTCCAGGCAGTATAGACTGGGCCATACCAGGTAGTATAGACTGGGCCATACCAGACAGTATAGACTGGGCCATTCCAGGTAGTATAGACTGGGCCATTCCAGGCAGTATAGACTGGGCCATTCCAGGCAGTATAGACTGGGCCATACCAGACAGTATAGACTGGGCCATTCCAGGTAGTATAGACTGGGCCATTCCAGGCAGTATAGACTGGGCCATTCCAGGCAGTATAGACTGGGCCATACCAGACAGTATAGACTGGGCCATTCCAGGTAGTATAGACTGGGCCATTCCAGGCAGTATAGACTGGGCCATTCCAGGCAGTATAGACTGGGCCATTCCAGGCAGTATAGACTGGGCCATACCAGACAGTATAGACTGGGCCATTCCAGGCAGTATAGACTGGGCCATTCCAGGCAGTATAGACTGGGCCATTCCAGGCAGTTTAGACTGGGCCATACAGACAGTACAGACTGGCCCATACAAGGCAGTATAGACTAGGCCATACAGTCACTATAGACTGGGCCATACAGACAATATAGACTGTGCCATTCCAGATAGACTGGGCCATACCAGGCAGTATATACTGGACCACGCAGACAGTACAGACAGGCCCAGAAAAGGCAGGATAGACTGGGCCATACAGACAGTATAGACTGGGCCATACAGACAGTATAGACTGGGCCATGCAGACTGTATAGCCTGGCCATTCCAGGCAGTATAGACTGGGCCATACAAGGCAGTATAGACTGGGCCATATAGACAGTATAGATTGGGCAATACCAGGCAGTATAGACTGGGCCATAGAGACAGTATAGACTGGGCCATACAGACAGTATGGACTGGGCCATATTAGGCAGTATGGACTGGGCCATACAGACAGTATAGACTGGACCATACCTGGCAGTATAGACTGGGCCATAGAGGCAGTATAGACTAGGCCATACAGACAGTATAGACTGGGCCATAGAGACAATAGAGACTGGGCTATATCAGACTGTATACTCTGGGCTATACCAGGCAGTATAGACTGGGCCATACAGAGAGTATAGACTGGGCCATACCAGGCAGTATAGACTGGGCCATAGAGACAATAGAGACTGGGCTATATCATACAGTATACACTGGGCTATACCAGGCAGTATAGACTGGGCCATAGAGACATTATAGACTGGGCTATATCAGAGAGTATACACTGGGCTATACCAGGCAGTATAGACTGGGCCATACAGACAGTATAGACAGGACATTCCAGGTAGTATAGACTGGGCCATACCAGGAAGTATAGACTGGGCCATACCAGACAGTACCGACTGGACCATACAGACAGTATAGATTGGGCCATACCAGTCAGTACAGACTGGGCTGTATCAGGCAGTATAGACTGGGCCATACAGACAGTATAGACTGGACATTCCAGACAGTATGGACTGGGCCATACCAGGCAGTATAGACTGGGCAATACAGACAGTGTAGACTTGGCAATACCAGGCAGTATGAACTGGGCAATACAGACAGTATAGACTGGGCCATACCTGACGGTATAGACTGGGACATACAGATAGTATAGACTGGGCAATACAGACAGTATAGACAGGTCCATATCAGGCAGTGTAGACTAGCCCATATCAGGCAGTACAGACTGGGCAATACAGACAGTATAGACTGGGCCATACCAGGCAGTATAGACTGGGCCATACCAACAGTATAGACTGGGCCATACCAGGTAGTATAGACTGGGCCATACCAGACAGTATAGACAGGGCCATACCAGGCAGTATAGACTGGGCCATTCCAGGTAGTATAGACTGGGCCATACCAGACAGTATAGACTGGGCCATACCAGGCAGTATAGACTGGGCCATATAGACAGTATAGATTGGGCAATACCAGGCAGTATAGACTGGGCCATAGAGACAGTATAGACTGGGCCATACAGACAGTATAGACTGGGCCGTATTAGGCAGTATGGACTGGGCCATACAGACAGTATAGACTGGGCCATAGAGACAATAGAGACTGGGCTATATCAGACTGTATACACTGGGCTATACCAGGCAGTATAGACTGGGCCATACAGAGAGTATAGACTGGGCCATACCAGGCAGTATAGACTGGGCCATAGAGACAATAGAGACTGGGCTATATCAGACAGTATACACTGGGCTATACCAGGCAGTATAGACTGGGCCATAGAGACAGTATAGACAGGACATTCCAGACAGTATGGACTGGGCCATACCAGTAAGTATAGACTAGGCCATACAGACAGTACCGACTGGACCATACAGACAGTATAGATTGGGCCATACCAGTCAGTACAGACTGGGCTGTATCAGGCAGTATAGACTGGGCCATACCAGGCAGTATAGACTGGACATTCCAGACAGTATAGACTGGGCCATACCAGGCAGTATAGACTGGGCAATACAGACAGTGCAGACTTGGCAATAACAGGCAGTATGGACTGGGCAATACAGACAGTATAGACTGGGCCATACCTGACGGTGTAGACTGGGCCATACAGATAGTATAGACTGGGCAATACAGACAGTATAGACAGGGCCATACCAGGCAGTATAGACTGGGCCATACAGGTAGTATAGACCGGGCCATACCAGGTAGTATAGACTGGGCCATACCAGGCAGTATAGACTGGGCCATTCCAGGTAGTATAGACTGGGCCATACCAGACAGTATAGACTGGGCCAAACCAGGCAGTATAGACTGGGCCATACCAGACAGTATAGACTGGGCCATTCCAGGCAGTATAGACTGGGCCATACCAGGCAGTATAGACTGGGCCATACCAGGCAGTATAGACTGGGCCATTCCAGGTAGTATAGACTGGGCCATACCAACAGTATAGACTGGGCCATACCAGGTAGTATAAACTGGGCCATACCAGACAGTATAGACTGGGCCATACCAACAGGATAGACTGGGCCATACCAGGTAGTACAGACTGGGCCATACCAGGCAGTATAGACTGGGCCATACCAACAGTATAGACTGGGCCATACCAAGCAGTATAGACTGGGCTATACCAGACAGTATAGACTGGGCCATTCCAGTTAGTATAGACTGGGCCATACCAGGCAGTATAGACAGGGCCATTCCAGGTAGTATAGACTGGGCCATTCCAGGTAGTATAGACTGGGCCATTCCAGGCAGTATAGACTGGGCCATTCCAGGTAGTATAGACTGGGCCATACCAACAGTATAGACGGGGCCATACCAGGTAGTATAGACTGGGCCATACCAGGCAGTATAGACTGGGCCATTCCAGGTAGTATAGACTGGGCCATACCAACAGTATAGACGGGGCCATACCAGGTAGTATAGACTGGGCTATACCAGGCAGTATAGACTGGGCCATACCAACAGGATAGACTGGGCCATACCAGGTAGTATAGACTGGGCCATTCCAGGTAGTATAGACTGGGCCATACCAACAGTATAGACGGGACCATACCAGGTAGTATAGACTGGGCCATACCAGGCAGTATAGACTGGGCCATACCAACAGTATAGACTGGGCCATACCAGGTAGTAGAGACTGGGCCATACAGACAGTATAGACTGGACCATACCAGACAGTATAGACAGGGCCATTCCAGGCAGTATAGACTGGGCCATACCAGGCAGTATAGACAGGGCCATACCAGGTAGTAGAGACAGGGCCATTCCAGGCAGTATAGACTGGGCCATACCAGACAGTATAGACTGGGCCATACCAGGCAGTATAGACTGGGCCATTCCAGGTAGTATAGACTGGGCCATACCAGGCAGTATAGACTGGGCCATTCCAGGTAGTATAGACTGGGCCATACCAACAGTATAGACGGGGCCATACCAGGTAGTATAGACTGGGCCATACCAGGCAGTATAGACTGGGCCATACCAGGTAGTATAGACTGGGCCATTCCAGGCAGTATAGACTGGGCCATACCAGGCAGTATAGACTGGGCCATACCAGGTAGTATAGACTGGGCCATACCAGACAGTATAGACTGGGCCATTCCAGGTAGTATAGACTGGGCCATACCAGACAGTATAGACTGGACCATAACAACAGGATAGACTGGGCCATACCAGACAGTATAGACAGGGCCATACCAGGTAGTATAGACAGGGCCATACAGACAGTACAGACTGGACCATACCAGACAGTATAGACAGGGCCATTCCAGGCATTATAGACTGGGCCATACCAGGCAGTATAGACAGGGCCATACAGACAGTATAGACTGGGCCATACCAGACAGTATAGACAGGGCCATTCCAGGCAGTATAGACAGGGCCATACCAGGTAGTATAGACTGGGCCATACCAGACAGTATAGACTGGGCCATTCCAGGCAGTATAGACAGGGCCATACCAGGTAGTATAGACTGGGCCATACCAGACAGTATAGACTTGGCCATACCAGACAGTATAGACTGGGCCATACCAGACAGTATAGACTGGGCCATTCCAGGTAGTATACACTGGGCCATACCAGACAGTATAGACAGGGCCATTCCAGGCAGTATAGACTGAGCCATACCAGACAGTATAGACTGGGCCATTCCAGGCAGTATAGACTGGGCCATACCAGACAGTATAGACTGGGCCATTCCAGGCAGTATAGACTGAGCCATACAGATTCTACAGACTGGGCCATTCCAAGTAGTATAGACTGGGCCATACCAGACAGTATAGACTGGGCCATACCAAGCAGTATAGACTGGGCCATACCAGACAGTATAGACTGGGCCATTCCAGGTAGTATAGACTGGGCCATACCAGACAGTATAGACTGGGCCACACCAGGCAGTATAGACTGGGCCATACCAGACAGTATAGACTAGGCCATACCAGGCAGTATAGACTGGGCCATTCCAGGTAGTATAGACTGGGCCATACCAGGCAGTATAGACTGGGCCATACCAGGCAGTATAGACTGGGCCATTCCAGGCAGTATAGACTGGGCCATACCAGGCAGTATAGACTGGGCCGTACCAACAGTATAGTCTGGGCCATACCAGGTAGTATAGACTGGGCCATACCAGACAGTATAGACTGGGCCACACCAGGCAGTATAGACTGGGCCATACCAACAGTATAGACTGGACCATACCAGGTAGTATAGACTGGGCCATACCAGACAGTATAGACTGGGCCATTCCAGGCAGTATAGACTGGGCCATACCAGACAGTACAGACTGGACATTCCAGACAGTATGGACTGGGCCATACTAGGCAGTATAGACTGGGCCATACAGACAGTATAGACTGGACATTCCAGACAGTATGGACTGGGCCATACCAGGCAGTATAGACTGGGCAATACAGACAGTGTAGACTTGGCAATACCAGGCAGTATGAACTGGGCAATACAGACAGTATAGACTGGGCCATACCTGACGGTATAGACTGGGACATACAGATAGTATAGACTGGGCAATACAGACAGTATAGACTGGGCCATACCAGGCAGTATAGACTGGGCCATACCAACAGTATAGACTGGGCCATACCAGGTAGTATAGACTGGGCCATACCAGACAGTATAGACAGGGCCATACCAGGCAGTATAGACTGGGCCATTCCAGGTAGTATAGACTGGGCCATACCAGACAGTATAGACTGGGCCATACCAGGCAGTATAGACTGGGCCATATAGACAGTTTAGATTGGGCAATACCAGGCAGTATAGACTGGGCCATAGAGACAGTATAGACTGGGCCATACAGACAGTATAGACTGGGCCGTATTAGGCAGTATGGACTGGGCCATACAGACAGTATAGACTGGACCATACCTGGCAGTATAGACTGGGCCATAGAGGCAGTATAGACTAGGCCATACAGACAGTATAGACTGGGCCATAGAGACAATAGAGACTGGGCTATATCAGACTGTATACACTGGGCTATACCAGGCAGTATAGACTGGGCCATACAGAGAGTATAGACTGGGCCATACCAGGCAGTATAGACTGGGCCATAGAGACAATAGAGACTGGGCTATATCATACAGTATACACTGGGCTATACCAGGCAGTATAGACTGGGCCATAGAGAGAGTATAGACTGGGCCATACCAGGCAGTATAGACTGGGCCATAGAGAGAGTATAGACTGGGCCATACCAGGCAGTATAGACTGGGCCATAGAGACAATAGAGACTGGGCTATATCAGACAGTATACACTGGGCGACACCAGGCAGTATGGACTGGGCCATACAGACAGTATAGACAGGACATTCCAGACAGTATGGACTGGGCCATACCAGTAAGTATAGACTAGGCCATACAGACAGTACCGACTGGACCATACAGACAGTATAGATTGGGCCATACCAGTCAGTACAGACTGGGCTGTATCAGGCAGTATAGACTGGGCCATACCAGGCAGTATAGACTGGGCAATACAGACAGTGCAGACTTGGCAATAACAGGCAGTATGGACTGGGCAATACAGACAGTATAGACTGGGCCATACCTGACGGTGTAGACTGGGCCATACAGATAGTATAGACTGGGCAATACAGACAGTATAGACAGGGCCATACCAGGCAGTATAGACTGGGCCATACAGGTAGTATAGACCGGGCCATACCAGGTAGTATAGACTGGGCCATACCAGGCAGTATAGACTGGGCCATTCCAGGTAGTATAGACTGGGCCATACCAGACAGTATAGACTGGGCCAAACCAGGCAGTATAGACTGGGCCATACCAGACAGTATAGACTGGGCCATTCCAGGCAGTATAGACTGGGCCATACCAGGCAGTATAGACTGGGCCATACCAGGCAGTATAGACTGGGCCATTCCAGGTAGTATAGACTGGGCCATACCAACAGTATAGACTGGGCCATACCAGGTAGTATAAACTGGGCCATACCAGACAGTATAGACTGGGCCATACCAACAGGATAGACTGGGCCATACCAGGTAGTACAGACTGGGCCATACCAGGCAGTATAGACTGGGCCATACCAACAGTATAGACTGGGCCATTCCAGTTAGTATAGACTGGGCCATACCAGGCAGTATAGACAGGGCCATTCCAGGTAGTATAGACTGGGCCATTCCAGGTAGTATAGACTGGGCCATTCCAGGCAGTATAGACTGGGCCATTCCAGGTAGTGTAGACTGGGCCATACCAACAGTATAGACGGGGCCATACCAGGTAGTATAGACTGGGCCATACCAGGCAGTATAGACTGGGCCATTCCAGGTAGTATAGACTGGGCCATACCAACAGTATAGACGGGGCCATACCAGGTAGTATAGACTGGGCTATACCAGGCAGTATAGACTGGGCCATACCAACAGGATAGACTGGGCCATACCAGGTAGTATAGACTGGGCCATTCCAGGTAGTATAGACTGGGCCATACCAACAGTATAGACGGGACCATACCAGGTAGTATAGACTGGGCCATACCAGGCAGTATAGACTGGGCCATACCAACAGTATAGACTGGGCCATACCAGGTAGTAGAGACTGGGCCATACAGACAGTATAGACTGGACCATACCAGACAGTATAGACAGGGCCATTCCAGGCAGTATAGACTGGGCCATACCAGGCAGTATAGACAGGGCCATACCAGGTAGTAGAGACAGGGCCATTCCAGGCAGTATAGACTGGGCCATACCAGACAGTATAGACTGGGCCATACCAGGCAGTATAGACTGGGCCATTCCAGGTAGTATAGACTGGGCCATACCAGGCAGTATAGACTGGGCCATTCCAGGTAGTATAGACTGGGCCATACCAACAGTATAGACGGGGCCATACCAGGTAGTATAGACTGGGCCATACCAGGCAGTATAGACTGGGCCATACCAGGTAGTATAGACTGGGCCATTCCAGGCAGTATAGACTGGGCCATACCAGGCAGTATAGACTGGGCCATACCAGGTAGTATAGACTGGGCCATACCAGACAGTATAGACTGGGCCATTCCAGGTAGTATAGACTGGGCCATACCAGACAGTATAGACTGGACCATAACAACAGGATAGACTGGGCCATACCAGACAGTATAGACAGGGCCATACCAGGTAGTATAGACAGGGCCATACAGACAGTACAGACTGGACCATACCAGACAGTATAGACAGGGCCATTCCAGGCATTATAGACTGGGCCATACCAGGCAGTATAGACAGGGCCATACAGACAGTATAGACTGGGCCATACCAGACAGTATAGACAGGGCCATTCCAGGCAGTATAGACAGGGCCATACCAGGTAGTATAGACTGGGCCATACCAGACAGTATAGACTGGGCCATTCCAGGCAGTATAGACAGGGCCATACCAGGTAGTATAGACTGGGCCATACCAGACAGTATAGACTTGGCCATACCAGACAGTATAGACTGGGCCATACCAGACAGTATAGACTGGGCCATTCCAGGTAGTATACACTGGGCCATACCAGACAGTATAGACAGGGCCATTCCAGGCAGTATAGACTGAGCCATACCAGACAGTATAGACTGGGCCATTCCAGGCAGTATAGACAGGGCAATACCAGGTAGTATAGACTGGGCCATACCAGACAGTATAGACTTGGCCATACCAGACAGTATAGACTGGGCCATACCAGACAGTATAGACTGGGCCATACCAGACAGTACAGACTTGGCCATACCAGACAGTATAGACTGGGCCATTCCAGGCAGTATAGACTGGGCCATACCAGACAGTATAGACTGGGCCATTCCAGGCAGTATAGACTGAGCCATACAGATTCTACAGACTGGGCCATTCCAAGTAGTATAGACTGGGCCATACCAGACAGTATAGACTGGGCCATACCAAGCAGTATAGACTGGGCCATACCAGACAGTATAGACTGGGCCATTCCAGGTAGTATAGACTGGGCCATACCAGACAGTATAGACTGGGCCACACCAGGCAGTATAGACTGGGCCATACCAGACAGTATAGACTAGGCCATACCAGGCAGTATAGACTGGGCCATTCCAGGTAGTATAGACTGGGCCATACCAGGCAGTATAGACTGGGCATACCAGGCAGTATAGACTGGGCCATTCCAGGCAGTATAGACTGGGCCATACCAGGCAGTATAGACTGGGCCGTACCAACAGTATAGTCTGGGCCATACCAGGTAGTATAGACTGGGCCATACCAGACAGTATAGACTGGGCCACACCAGGCAGTATAGACTGGGCCATACCAACAGTATAGACTGGACCATACCAGGTAGTATAGACTGGGCCATACCAGACAGTATAGACTGGGCCATTCCAGGCAGTATAGACTGGGCCATACCAGACAGTACAGACTGGGCCATACCAGGCAGTATAGACTGGGCCATACCAGGTAGTATAGACAGGGCCATACAGACAGTATAGACTGGACCATACCAGACAGAATAGACAGGGCCATTCCAGGCAGTATAGACAGGGCCATACCAGGTAGTATAGACAGGGCCATTCCAGGTAGTATAGACTGGGCCATACCAGACAGTATAGACTGGGCCAAACCAGGCAGTATAGACTGGGCCATACCAGACAGTATAGACTGGGCCATACCAGACAGTATAGACTGGGCCATTCCAGGCAGTATAGACTGAGCCATACAGATTCTACAGACTGGGCCATTCCAAGTAGTATAGACTGGGCCATACCAGACAGTATAGACTGGGCCATACCAAGCAGTATAGACTGGGCCATACCAGATAGTATAGACTGGGCCATTCCAGTTAGTATAGACTGGGCCACACCAGGCAGTATAGACTGGGCCATACCAGACAGTATAGACTGGGCCATACCAGGCAGTATAGACTGGGCCATTCCAGGTAGTATAGACTGGGCCATACCAACAGTATAGACTGGGCCATAGCAGGTAGTATACACTGGGCCATACCAGACAGTATAGACTGGGCCATACCAGACAGTATAGACTGGGCCATACCAGGCAGTATAGACTGGGCCACTCCAGGTAGTATAGACTGGGCCATACCAGGCAGTATACACTGGGCCATTCCAGGTAGTATGGACTGGGCCATACCAACAGTATAGACTGGGCCATACCAGGTAGTATAGACTGGGCCATACCAGACAGTATAGACTGGGCCATTCCAGGCAGTATAGACTGGGCCATTCCAGGCAGTATAGACTGGGCCATACCAGGCAGTATAGACTGGGCCATTCCAGGTAGTATAGACTGGGCCATACCAACAGTATAGACTGGGCCATACCAGGTAGTATAGACTGGGCCATACCAACAGTATAGACTGGGCCATACCAGGTAATATAGACTGGGCCATACCAGGCAGTATAGACTGGGCCATACCAACAGTATAGACTGGGCCATACCAGGTAGTATAGACTGGGCCATACAGACAGTATAGACTGGACCATACCAGATAGTATAGACAGGGCCATTCCAGGCAGTATAGACTGGGCCATACCAGGCAGTATAGACAGGGCCATACCAGGTAGTATAGACAGGGCCATACAGACAGTATAGACTGGACCATACCAGACAGTATAGACAGGGCCATTCCAGGCAGTATAGACAGGGCCATACCAGGTAGTATAGACTGGGCCATACCAGGCAGTACAGACTGGGCTATACCAGGCAGTATAGACTGGGCCATACCAAACAGTATAGACTGGGCCATTCCAGGTAGTATAGACTGGGCCATACCAGACAGTAAAGACTGGGACATTCCAGGTAGTATAGACTGGGCCATTCCAGGTAGTATGGACTGGGCCATACCAGGCAGTATAGACTGGGCCATACCAGACAGTATAGACTGGGCCATACCAACAGTATGGACTGGGCCATTCCAGGCAGTATAGACTGGGCCATACCAGGCAGTATAGACTGGGCCATACCAAACAGTATAGACTGGGCCATTCCAGGTAGTATAGACTGGGCCATACCAGACAGTAAAGACTGGGACATTCCAGGTAGTATAGACTGGGCCATTCCAGGTAGTATGGACTGGGCCATACCAGGTAGTATAGACTGGGCCATACCAGGTAGTATAGACTGGGCCATTCCAGGTAGTGTAGACTGGACCATACCAGACAGTATAGACTGGGCCATACCAGGTAGTATAGACAGGGTCGTACAGACAGTATAGACTGGACCATACCAGACAGTATAGACAGGGCCATACCAGGTAGTATAGACAGGGTCGTACAGACAGTATAGACTGGGCCATACCAGACAGTAAAGACTGGGACATTCCAGGTAGAATAGACTGGGCCATTCCAGGTAGTATGGACTGGGCCATACCAGGTAGTATAGACTGGGCCATACCAGGCAGTATAGACTGGGCCATTCCAGGTAGTATAGACTGGGCCATACCAGACAGTATAGACTGGGCCAAACCAGGCAGTATAGACTGGGCCATACCAGACAGTATAGACTGGGCCATACCAGACAGTATAGACTGGGCCATTCCAGGCAGTATAGACTGAGCCATACAGATTCTACAGACTGGGCCATTCCAGGCAGTATAGACTGGGCCATACCAGACAGTATAGACTGGGCCATACCAGACAGTATAGACTGGGCCATTCCAGGTAGTATAGACTGGGCCATACCAGACAGTATAGACTGGGCCAAACCAGGCAGTATAGACTGGGCCATACCAGACAGTATAGACTGGGCCATACCAGACAGTATAGACAGGGCCATACCAGGCAGTATAGACTGGGCAATACCAGACAGTATAGACTGGGCCATTCCAGTTAGTATAGACTGGGCCACACCAGGCAGTATAGACTGGGCCATACCAGACAGTATAGACTGGGCCATACCAAGTAGTATAGACTGGGCCATACCAGACAGTATAGACTGGGCCATACCAAGCAGTATAGACTGGGCCATACCAGACAGTATAGACTGGGCCATTCCAGTTAGTATAGACTGGGCCATACCAGGCAGTATAGAATGGGCCATTCCAGGTAGTATAGACTGGGCCATACCAGACAGTATAGACTGGGCCATTCCAGTTAGTATAGACTGGGCCACACCAGGCAGTATAGACTGGGCCATACCAGACAGTATAGACTGGGCCATTCCAGTTAGTATAGACTGGGCCATACCAGGCAGTATAGACTGGGCCATACCAGGTAGTATAGACTGGGCGATTCCAGGTAGTATAGACAGGGCCATACCAGGTAGTATAGACTGGGCCATACCAGACAGTATAGACTTGGCCATACCAGACAGTATAGACTGGGCCATACCAGACAGTATAGACTGGGCCATTCCAGGTAGTATACACTGGGCCATACCAGACAGTATAGACAGGGCCATTCCAGGCAGTATAGACTGAGCCATACCAGACAGTATAGACTGGGCCATTCCAGGCAGTATAGACTGGGCCATACCAGACAGTATAGACTGGGCCATTCCAGGCAGTATAGACTGAGCCATACAGATTCTACAGACTGGGCCATTCCAAGTAGTATAGACTGGGCCATACCAGACAGTATAGACTGGGCCATACCAAGCAGTATAGACTGGGCCATACCAGACAGTATAGACTGGGCCATTCCAGGTAGTATAGACTGGGCCATACCAGACAGAATAGACTGGGCCACACCAGGCAGTATAGACTGGGCCATACCAGACAGTATAGACTAGGCCATACCAGGCAGTATAGACTGGGCCATTCCAGGTAGTATAGACTGGGCCATACCAGGCAGTATAGACTGGGCCATACCAGGCAGTATAGACTGGGCCATTCCAGGCAGTATAGACTGGGCCATACCAGGCAGTATAGACTGGGCCGTACCAACAGTATAGTCTGGGCCATACCAGGTAGTATAGACTGGGCCATACCAGACAGTATAGACTGGGCCACACCAGGCAGTATAGACTGG
The DNA here is from genome assembly GCF_047496795.1 of Chiloscyllium punctatum. NCBI lineage: Eukaryota > Metazoa > Chordata > Chondrichthyes > Orectolobiformes > Hemiscylliidae > Chiloscyllium > Chiloscyllium punctatum. The sequence goes on along the minus strand of NC_092755.1, from coordinate 48,460,986 downwards.
GCCATACCAACAGTATAGACTGGACCATACCAGGTAGTATAGACTGGGCCATACCAGACAGTATAGACTGGGCCATTCCAGGCAGTATAGACTGGGCCATACCAGACAGTACAGACTGGGCCATTCCAGGCAGTATAGACTGGGCCATACCAGGCAGTATAGACTGGGCCACACCAGGCAGTATACACTGGGCCACACCAGGCAGTATAGACTGGGCCATACCAACAGTATAGACTGGACCATACCAGACAGTATAGACTGGGCCATTCCAGGCAGTATAGACTGGGCCATACCAGGCAGTATAGACTGGGCCATACCAGGTAGTATAGACAGGGCCATACAGACAGTATAGACTGGACCATACCAGACAGAATAGACAGGGCCATTCCAGGCAGTATAGACAGGGCCATACCAGGTAGTATAGACAGGGCCATTCCAGGTAGTATAGACTGGGCCATACCAGACAGTATAGACTGGGCCAAACCAGGCAGTATAGACTGGGCCATACCAGACAGTATAGACTGGGCCATACCAGACAGTATAGACTGGGCCATTCCAGGCAGTATAGACTGAGCCATACAGATTCTACAGACTGGGCCATTCCAAGTAGTATAGACTGGGCCATACCAGACAGTATAGACTGGGCCATACCAAGCAGTATAGACTGGGCCATACCAGATAGTATAGACTGGGCCATTCCAGTTAGTATAGACTGGGCCACACCAGGCAGTATAGACTGGGCCATACCAGACATTATAGACTGGGCCATACCAGGCAGTATAGACTGGGCCATTCCAGGTAGTATAGACTGGGCCATACCAACAGTATAGACTGGGCCATAGCAGGTATTATACACTGGGCCATACCAGACAGTATAGACTGGGCCATACCAGACAGTATAGACTGGGCCATACCAGGCAGTATAGACTGGGCCATTCCAGGTAGTATAGACTGGGCCATACCAGGCAGTATAGACAGGGCCATTCCAGGTAGTATAGACTGGGCCATACCAACAGTATAGACTGGGCCATACCAGGTAGTATAGACTGGGCCATACCAGACAGTATAGACTGGGCCATTCCAGGCAGTATAGACTGGGCCATTCCAGGCAGTATAGACTGGGCCATACCAGACAGTATAGACTGGGCCATACCAACAGTATAGACTGGGCCATACCAGGCAGTATAGACAGGGCCATACCAGGTAGTATAGACAGGACCATACAGACAGTATAGACTGGGCCATACCAACAGTATAGACTGGGCCATACCAGGTAATATAGACTGGGCCATACCAGTCAGTATAGACTGGGCCATACCAACAGTATAGACTGGGCCATACCAGGTAGTATAGACTGGGCCATACAGACAGTATAGACTGGACCATACCAGATAGTATAGACAGGGCCATTCCAGGCAGTATAGACTGGGCCATACCAGGCAGTATAGACAGGGCCATACCAGGTAGTATAGACAGGGCCATACAGACAGTATAGACTGGACCATACCAGACAGTATAGACAGGGCCATTCCAGGCAGTATAGACAGGGCCATACCAGGTAGTATAGACTGGGCCATACCAGGCAGTACAGACTGGGCTATACCAGGCAGTATAGACTGGGCCATACCAAACAGTATAGACTGGGCCATTCCAGGTAGTATAGACTGGGCCATACCAGACAGTATAGACTGGGACATTCCAGGTAGTATAGACTGGGCCATTCCAGGTAGTATGAACTGGGCCATACCAGGCAGTATAGACTGGGCCATACCAGACAGTATAGACTGGGCCATACAAACAGTATGGACTGGGCCATACCAGGTAGTATAGACTGGGCCATACCAGGTAGTATAGACTGGGACATTCCAGGTAGTGTAGACTGGACCATACCAGACAGTATAGACTGGGCCATACCAGGTAGTATAGACAGGGCCGTACAGACAGTATAGACTGGACCATACCAGACAGTATAGACAGGGCCATTCCAGGCAGTATAGACAAGGCCATACCAGGTAGTATAGACTGGGCCATACCAGGCAGTATAGACTGGGCCATTCCAGGTAGTATAGACTGGGCCATACCAGACAGTATAGACTGGGCCAAACCAGGCAGTATAGACTGGGCCATACCAGACAGTATAGACTGGGCCATACCAGACAGTATAGACTGGGCCATTCCAGGCAGTATAGACTGAGCCATACAGATTCTACAGACTGGGCCATTCCAGGCAGTATAGACTGGGCCATTCCAGGCAGTATAGACTGGGCCATACCAGACAGTATAGACTGGGCCATTCCAGGTAGTATAGACTGGGCCATACCAGACAGTATAGACTGGGCCAAACCAGGCAGTATAGACTGGGCCATACCAGACAGTATAGACTGGGCCATACCAGACAGTATAGACTGGGCCATTCCAGGCAGTATAGACTGAGCCATACAGATTCTACAGACTGGGCCATTCCAGTTAGTATAGACTGGGCCACACCAGGCAGTATAGACTGGGCCATTCCAGGCAGTATAGACAGGGCCATACCAGGTAGTATAGACTGGGCCATACCAGACTGTATAGACTGGGCCATACCAAGCAGTATAGACTGGGCCATACCAGACAGTATAGACTGGGCCATTCCAGTTAGTATAGACTGGGCCATACCAGGCAGTATAGAATGGGCCATTCCAGGTAGTATAGACTGGGCCATACCAGACAGTATAGACTGGGCCATTCCAGTTAGTATAGACTGGGCCACACCAGGCAGTATAGACTGGGCCATACCAGACAGTATAGACTGGGCCATTCTAGTTAGTATAGACTGGGCCATACCAGGCAGTATAGACTGGGCCATACCAGGTAGTATAGACGGGGCCATACCAGGTAGTATAGACTGGGCCATACCAGACAGTATAGACTGGGCCATTCCAGTTAGTATAGACTGGGCCATACCAGGCAGTATAGACTGGGCCATTCCAGGCAGTATGGACTGGGCCATACCAACAGTATAGACTGGGCCATACCAGGTAGTATAGACTGGGCTATACCAGGCAGTATAGACTGGGCCATACCAACAGTATAGACTGGGCCATACCAGGTAGTATAGACAGGGCCATACCAGACAGTTTAGACTGGGCCATACCAACAGTATAGACTGGGCCATACCAGGTAGTATAGACTGGGCCATTCCAGGCAGTATAGACTGGGCCATACCAGACAGTATAGACAGGGCCATTCCAGTTAGTATAGACTTGGCTATACCAGGCAGTATAGACTGGGCCATACCAACACTATAGACTGGGCCATACCAGGGAGTATAGACAGGGCCATACCAGACAGTATAGACTGGGCCATTCCAGGCAGTATAGACTGGGCCATACCAGACAGTATAGACTGGGCCATACCAGGCAGTATAGACAGGGCCATACCAGGCAGTATAGACAGGGCCATACCAGGCAGTATGGACTGGGCCATACCTAGCGGTATAGACTGGGCCATACCAGGCAGTATAGACTGGGCAATACAGACAGTGCAGACTTGGCAATAACAGGCAGTATGGACTGGGCAATACAGACAGTATAGACTGGGCCATACCTGGCGGTGTAGACTGGGCCATACAGATAGTATAGACTGGGCAATACAGACAGTATAGACAGGGCCATACCAGGCAGCATAGACTGGGCCATACAGGTAGTATAGACCGGGCCATACCAGGTAGTATAGACTGGGCCATACCAGGCAGTATAGACTGGGCCATTCCAGGTAGTATAGACTGCGCCATACCAGACAGTATAGACTGGGCCAAACCAGGCAGTATAGACTGGGCCATACCAGACAGTATAGACTGGGCCATTCCAGGCAGTATAGACTGGGCCATACCAGGCAGTATAGACTGGGCCATACCAGGCAGTATAGACTGGGCCATACCAACAGTATAGACTGGGCCATACCAGGTAGTATAGACTGGGCCATACCAGACAGTATAGACTGGGCCATACCAACAGGATAGACTGGGCCATACCAGGTAGTATAGACTGGGCCATACCAGGCAGTATAGACTGGGCCATACCAAGCAGTATAGACTGGGCCATACCAGACAGTATAGACTGGGCCATTCCAGTTAGTATAGACTGGGCCATACCAGGCAGTATAGACTGGGCCATTCCAGGTAGTATAGACTGGGCCATTCCAGGTAGTATGGACTGGGCCATTCCAGGCAGTATAGACTGGGCCATACCAGGTAGTATAGACTGGGCCATACCAACAGTATAGACGGGGCCATACCAGGTAGTATAGACTGGGCCATACCAGGCAGTATAGACTGGGCCATTCCAGGTAGTATAGACTGGGCCATACCAACAGTATAGACGGGGCCATACCAGGTAGTATAGACTGGGCCATACCAGGCAGTATAGACTGGGCCAGACCAACAGGATAGACTGGGCCATACCAGGTAGTATAGACTGGGCCATTCCAGGTAGTATAGACTGGGCCATACCAACAGTATAGACGGGGCCATACCAGTTAGTATAGACTGGGCCATACCAGGCAGTATAGACTGGGCCATACCAACAGTATAGACTGGGCCATACCAGGTAGTAGAGACTGGGCCATACAGACAGTATAGACTGGACCATACCAGACAGTATAGACAGGGCCATTCCAGGCAGTATAGACTGGGCCATACCAGGCAGTATAGACAGGGCCATAAGAGGTAGTATAGACTGGGCCATACCAGGCAGTATAGACTGGGCCATTCCAGGTAGTATAGACTGGGCCATACCAGGCAGTATAGACTGGGCCATTCCAGGTAGTATAGACTGGGCCATACCAACAGTATAGACGGGGCCATACCAGGTAGTATAGACTGGGCCATACCAGGCAGTATAGACTGGGCCATACCAGGTAGTATAGACTGGGCCATTCCAGGCAGTATAGACTGGGCCATACCAGGCAATATAGACTGGGCCATACCAGGTAGTATAGACTGGGCCATGCCAGACAGTATAGACTGGGCCATTCCAGGTAGTATAGACTGGGCCATACCAGACAGTATAGACTGGACCATACCAACAGGATAGACTGGGCCATACCAGACAGTATAGACAGGGCCATACCAGGCAGTATAGACTGGGCCATACCAGGCAGTATAGACAGGGCCATACCAGGTAGTATAGACAGGGCCATACAGACAGTATAGACTGGGCCATACCAGACAGTATAGACTGGACCATACCAACAGGATAGACTGGGCCATTCCAGGCAGTATAGACTGGGCCATACCAGGCAGTATAGACAGGGCCATACCAGGTAGTATAGACAGGGCCATACAGACAGTATAGACTGGGCCATACCAGACAGTATAGACAGGGCCATTCCAGGCAGTATAGACAGGGCCATACCAGGTAGTATAGACTGGGCCATACCAGACAGTATAGACTGGGCCATTCCAGGCAGTATAGACAGGGCAATACCAGGTAGTATAGACTGGGCCATACCAGACAGTATAGACTGGGCCATTCCAGGCAGTATACACTGGGCCATACCAGACAGTATAGACTGGGCCATTCCAGGCAGTATAGACTGAGCCATACCAGACAGTATAGACTGGGCCATTCCAGGCAGTATAGACTGGGCCATACCAGACAGTATAGACTGGGCCATTCCAGGCAGTATAGACAGGGCCATTCCAGGCAGTATAGACTGGGCCATACCAGACAGTATAGACTGGGCCATTCCAGGCAGTATAGACTGAGCCATACAGATTCTACAGACTGGGCCATTCCAAGTAGTATAGACTGGGCCATTCCAGGCAGTATAGACAGGGCCATACCAGGTAGTATAGACTGGGCCATACCAGACAGTATAGACTGGGCCATTCCAGGCAGTATAGACAGGGCAATACCAGGTAGTATAGACTGGGCCATACCAGACAGTATAGACTGGGCCATTCCAGGCAGTATACACTGGGCCATACCAGACAGTATAGACTGGGCCATTCCAGGCAGTATAGACTGAGCCATACCAGACAGTATAGACTGGGCCATTCCAGGCAGTATAGACTGGGCCATACCAGACAGTATAGACTGGGCCATTCCAGGCAGTATAGACTGAGCCATACAGATTCTACAGACTGGGCCATTCCAAGTAGTATAGACTGGGCCATACCAGACAGTATAGACTGGGCCATACCAAGCAGTATAGACTGGGACATACCAGACAGTATAGACTGGGCCATTCCAGTTAGTATAGACTGGGCCACACCAGCCAGTATAGACTGGGCCATTCCAGGTAGTATAGACTGGGCCATACCAGGCAGTATAGACTGGGCCATTCCAGGTAGTATAGACTGGGCCATACCAGACAGTATAGACTGGGCCACACCAGGCAGTATAGACTGGGCCATACCAGACAGTATAGACTGGGCCACACCAGGCAGTATAGACTGGGCCATACCAGACAGTATAGACTGGGCCATACCAGGCAGTATAGACTGGGCCATTCCAGGTAGTATAGACTGGGCCATACCAGGCAGTATAGACTGGGCCATACCAGGCAGTATAGACTGGGCCATACCAGACAGTATAGACTGGGCCATTCCAGTTAGTATAGACTGGGCCATACCAGGCAGTATAGACTGGACCATTCCAGGTAGTATAGACTGGGCCATTCCAGGTAGTATAGACTGGGCCATTCCAGGCAGTATAGACTGGGCCATTCCAGGTAGTATAGACTGGGCCATACCAACAGTATAGACGGGGCCATACCAGGTAGTATAGACTGGGCCATACCAGGCAGTATAGACTGGGCCAGACCAACAGGATAGACTGGGCCATACCAGGTAGTATAGACTGGGCCATTCCAGGTAGTATAGACTGGGCCATACCAACAGTATAGACGGGGCCATACCAGTTAGTATAGACTGGGCCATACCAGGCAGTATAGACTGGGCCATACCAACAGTATAGACTGGGCCATACCAGGTAGTAGAGACTGGGCCATACAGACAGTATAGACTGGACCATACCAGACAGTATAGACAGGGCCATTCCAGGCACTATAGACTGGGCCATACCAGGCAGTATAGACAGGGCCATAAGAGGTAGTATAGACAGGGCCATTCCAGGCAGTATAGACTGGGCCATACCAGACAGTATAGACTGGGCCATACCAGGCAGTATAGACTGGGCCATTCCAGGTAGTATAGACTGGGCCATACCAGGCAGTATAGACTGGGCCATTCCAGGTAGTATAGACTGGGCCATACCAGGTAGTATAGACTGGGCCATTCCAGGCAGTATAGACTGGGCCATACCAGGCAATATAGACTGGGCCATACCAGGTAGTATAGACTGGGCCATACCAGACAGTATAGACTGGGCCATTCCAGGTAGTATAGACTTGGCCATACCAGACAGTATAGACTGGACCATACCAACAGGATAGACTGGGCCATACCAGACAGTATAGACAGGGCCATATCAGATGGTATAGACAGGGCCATACAGACAGTATAGACTGGACCATACCAGACAGTATAGACAGGGCCATTCCAGGAAGTATAGACTGGGCCATACCAGGCAGTATAGACAGGGCCATACCAGGTAGTATAGACAGGGCCATACAGACAGTATAGACTGGGCCATACCAGACAGTATAGACAGGGCCATTCCAGGCAGTATAGACAGGGCCATACCAGGTAGTATAGACTGGGCCATACCAGACAGTATAGACTGGGCCATTCCAGGCAGTATAGACAGGGCAATACCAGGTAGTATAGACTGGGCCATACCAGACAGTATAGACTTGGCCATACCAGACAGTATAGACTGGGCCATACCAGACAGTATAGACTGGCCATTCCAGGTAGTATACACTGGGCCATACCAGACAGTATAGACTGGGCCATTCCAGGTAGTATAGACTGGGCCATACCAGGTAGTATAGACAGGGCCATACAGACAGTATAGACTGGGCCATACCAGACAGTATAGACAGGGCCATTCCAGGCAGTATAGACAGGGCCATACCAGGTAGTATAGACTGGGCCATACCAGACAGTATAGACTGGGCCATTCCAGGCAGTATAGACAGGGCAATACCAGGTAGTATAGACTGGGCCATACCAGACAGTATAGACTTGGCCATACCAGACAGTATAGACTGGGCCATACCAGACAGTATAGACTGGGCCATTCCAGGCAGTATACACTGGGCCATACCAGACAGTATAGACTGGGCCATTCCAGGCAGTATAGACTGAGCCATACCAGACAGTATAGACTGGGCCATTCCAGGCAGTATAGACTGGGCCATACCAGACAGTATAGACTGGGCCATTCCAGGCAGTATAGACTGAGCCATACAGATTCTACAGACTGGGCCATTCCAAGTAGTATAGACTGGGCCATACCAGACAGTATAGACTGGGCCATACCAAGCAGTATAGACTGGGACATACCAGACAGTATAGACTGGGCCATTCCAGTTAGTATAGACTGGGCCACACCAGGCAGTATAGACTGGGCCATTCCAGGTAGTATAGACTGGGCCATACCAGGCAGTATAGACTGGGCCATTCCAGGTAGTATAGACTGGGCCATACCAGACAGTATAGACTGGGCCACACCAGGCAGTATAGACTGGGCCATACCAGACAGTATAGACTGGGCCACACCAGGCAGTATAGACTGGGCCATACCAGACAGTATAGACTGGGCCATACCAGGCAGTATAGACTGGGCCATTCCAGGTAGTATAGACTGGGCCATACCAGGCAGTATAGACTGGGCCATACCAGGCAGTATAGACTGGGCCATACCAGACAGTATAGACTGGGCCATTCCAGTTAGTATAGACTGGGCCATACCAGGCAGTATAGACTGGACCATTCCAGGTAGTATAGACTGGGCCATTCCAGGTAGTATAGACTGGGCCATTCCAGGCAGTATAGACTGGGCCATACCAGGTAGTATAGACTGGGCCATACCAACAGTATAGACGGGGCCATACCAGGTAGTATAGACTGGGACATACCAGGCAGTATAGACTGGGCCATTCCAGGTAGTATAGACTGGGCCATACCAACAGTATAGACGGGGCCATACCAGGTAGTATAGACTGGGCCATACCAGGCAGTATAGACTGGGCCAGACCAACAGGATAGACTGGGCCATACCAGGTAGTATAGACTGGGCGATTCCAGGTAGTATAGACTGGGCCATACCAACAGTATAGACGGGGCCATCCCAGTTAGTATAGACTGGGCCATACCAGGCAGTATAGACTGGGCCATACCAACAGTATAGACTGGGCCATACCAGGCAGTAGAGACTGGGCCATACAGACAGTATAGACTGGACCATACCAGACAGTATAGACAGGGCCATTCCAGGCAGTATAGACTGGGCCATACCAGGCAGTATAGACAGGGCCATAAGAGGTAGTATAGACAGGGCCATTCCAGGCAGTATAGACTGGGCCATACCAGACAGTATAGACTGGGCCATACCAGGCAGTATAGACTGGGCCATTCCAGGTAGTATAGACTGGGCCATACCAGGCAGTATAGACTGGGCCATTCCAGGTAGTATAGACTGGGCCATACCAGGTAGTATAGACTGGGCCATTCCAGGCAGTATAGACTGGGCCATACCAGGCAATATAGACTGGGCCATACCAGGTAGTATAGACTGGGCCATACCAGACAGTATAGACTGGGCCATTCCAGGTAGTATAGACTTGGCCATACCAGACAGTATAGACTGGACCATACCAACAGGATAGACTGGGCCATACCAGACAGTATAGACAGGGCCATATCAGATGGTATAGACAGGGCCATACAGACAGTATAGACTGGACCATACCAGACAGTATAGACAGGGCCATTCCAGGAAGTATAGACTGGGCCATACCAGGCAGTATAGACAGGGCCATACCAGGTAGTATAGACAGGGCCATACAGACAGTATAGACTGGGCCATACCAGACAGTATAGACAGGGCCATTCCAGGCAGTATAGACAGGGCCATACCAGGTAGTATAGACTGGGCCATACCAGACAGTATAGACTGGGCCATTCCAGGCAGTATAGACAGGGCAATACCAGGTAGTATAGACTGGGCGATACCAGACAGTATAGACTTGGCCATACCAGACAGTATAGACTGGGCCATACCAGACAGTATAGACTGGCCATTCCAGGTAGTATACACTGGGCCATACCAGACAGTATAGACTGGGCCATTCCAGGTAGTATAGACTGGGCCATTCCAGTTAGTATAGACTGGGCCACACCAGGCAGTATAGACTGGGCCATTCCAGGTAGTATAGACTGGGCCATAACAGGCAGTATAGACTGGGCCATTCCAGGTAGTATAGACTGGGCCATTCCAGACAGTATAGACTGGGCCACACCAGGCAGTATAGACTGGGCCATACCAGACAGTATAGACTGGGCCACACCAGGCAGTATAGACTGGGCCATACCAGACAGTATAGACTGGGCCATACCAGGCAGTATAGACTGGGCCATTCCAGGTAGTATAGACTGGGCCATACCAGGCAGTATAGACTGGGCCATACCAGGCAGTATAGACTGGGCCATTCCAGGCAGTATAGACTGGGCCATACCAAGCAGTATAGACTGGGCCATACCAGACAGTATAGACTGGGCCATTCCAGTTAGTATAGACTGGGCCATACCAGGCAGTATAGACTGGGCCATTCCAGGTAGTATAGACTGGGCCATTCCAGGCAGTATAGACTGGGCCATACAGATTCTACAGACTGGGCCATTCCAAGTAGTATAGACTGGGCCATACCAGACAGTATAGACTGGGCCATACCAACAGGATAGACTGGGCCATACCAGGTAGTATAGACTGGGCCATACCAGGCAGTATAGACTGGGCCATTCCAGTTAGTATAGACTGGGCCATACCAGGCAATATAGACTGGGCCATTCCAGGTAGTATAGACTGGGCCATTCCAGGTAGTATAGACTGGGCCATTCCAGGCAGTATAGACTGGGCCATTCCAGGTAGTATAGACTGGGCCATACCAACAGTATAGACGGGGCCATACCAGGTAGTATAGACTGGGCCATACCAGGCAGTATAGACTGGGCCATTCCAGGTAGTATAGACTGGGCCATACCAACAGTATAGATGGGGCCATACCAGGTAGTATAGACTGGGCCATACCAGGCAGTATAGACTGGGCCAGACCAACAGGATAGACTGGGCCATACCAGGTAGTATAGACTGGGCCATTCCAGGTAGTATAGACTGGGCCATACCAACAGTATAGACGGGGCCATACCAGTTAGTATAGACTGGGCCATACCAGGCAGTATAGACTGGGCCATACCAACTGTATAGACTGGGCCATACCAGGTAGTAGAGACTGGGCCATACAGACAGTATAGACTGGACCATACCAGACAGTATAGACAGGGCCATTCCAGGCACTATAGACTGGGCCATACCAGGCAGTATAGACAGGGCCATAAGAGGTAGTATAGACAGGGCCATTCCAGGCAGTATAGACTGGGCCATACCAGGCAGTATAGACTGGGCCATTCCAGGTAGTATAGACTGGGCCATACCAGGCAGTATAGACTGGGCCATTCCAGGTAGTATAGACTGGGCCATACCAACAGTATAGACGGGGCCATACCAGGTAGTATAGACTGGGCCATACCAGGCAGTATAGACTGGGCCATACCAGACAGTATAGACTGGGCCATTCCAGGCAGTATAGACTGGGCCATACCAGGCAGTATAGACTGGGCCATACCAGGTAGTATAGACTGGGCCATACCAGACAGTATAGACTGGGCCATTCCAGGTAGTATAGACTGGGCCATACCAGACAGTATAGACTGGGCCATTCCAGGCAGTATAGACTGGGCCATACCAGGCAGTATAGACAGGGCCATACCAGGTAGTATAGACAGGGCCATACAGACAGTATAGACTGGGCCATACCAGACAGTATAGACAGGGCCATTCCAGGCAGTATAGACAGGGCCATACCAGGTAGTATAGACTGGGCCATACCAGACAGTATAGACTGGGCCAAACCAGGCAGTATAGACTGGGCCATACCAGACAGTATAGACTGGGCCATTCCAGGCAGTATAGACTGGGCCATACCAGGCAGTATAGACAGGGCCATTCCAGTTAGTATAGACTGGGCTATACCAGGCAGTATAGACTGGGCCATACCAACAATATAGACTGGGCCATTCCAAGTAGTATAGACTGGGCCATACCAGACAGTATAGACAGGGCCATTCCAGTTAGTATAGACTGGGCTATACCAGGTAGTATAGACTGGGCCATACCAACAGTATAGACTGGGCCATACCAGGTAGTATAGACAGGGCCATACCAGACAGTATAGACTGGGCCATTCCAGGCAGTATAGACTGGGCCATGCCAGACAGTATAGACTGGGCCATACCAGGCAGTATAGACAGGGCCATACCAGGCAGTATAGACAGGGCCATACCAGGCAGTATAGACTGGGCCATTCCAGGTAGTATAGACAGGGCCATACAGACAGTATAGACTGGACCATACCAGACAGTATAGACAGGGCCATTCCAGACAGTACAGACTGGGCTATACCAAGCAGTATAGACTGGGCCATACCAAACAGTATAGACTGGGCCATTCCAGGTAGTATAGACTGGGCCGTACCAGACAGTATAGACTGGCACATTCCAAGTAGTATAGACTGGGCCATTCCAGACAGTATAGACTGGGACTTTCCAGGTAGTATAGACTGGGCCATACCAGACAGTATAGACTGGGACATTCCAGGTAGTATAGACTGGGCCATACATACAGTATAGCCTGGGCCATAGCAGGCAGTATAGACTGGGCCATACAGACAGTATAGACTGGGCCATACAGATTCTACAGACTGGGCCGTACCAAGCAGTATAGACTGGGCCATACCAGACAGTATAGACTGGGCCTTACAGTCATAAAAGACTGGGCCATACAGACAGTATAGACTGGGCCATACCAGGCAGTATAGACAGGGCCATACCAGGCAGTATAGATTGGACCATACAGACAGTACAAACTGGGCACTATCAGACAGTACAGACTGGGCTGAGGGACTGAGTCACTCCCCTGGGCTTTATCAGACTGTATAGACCGAACTGAGGGACTGCGTCTCTCTCCAGGGCACTATGAGACTGTATGGTCTGGACCGTGGGACTGGGTCACTCTCCTGGACACTATGAGACTGTATAGACTGGTCTGAGGGACTGGGTCACTCTCCGGGGCACTATCAGACAGTACGGACTGGTCTGAGGGACTGGATCACTCTCGTGGGCACTACCAGACAGTATGGACTGGACTGAGGGACTGGGTCACTCTCCGGGGCACTATCAGACAGTACGGACTGGTCTGAGGGACTGGGTCACTCTCTTGGGCATTACCAGACAGTCTAGACCGGACTGAGGGACTGGATCACTCTCCAGGGCACTATCAGACAGTATGGACCGGACTGAGGGACTGGATCACTCTCCAGGGCACTATCAGACACTATGGACCGGACTGAGGGACTGGATCACTCTCCAGGGCACTATCAGACAGTATGGACCGGACTGAGGGACTGGGTCACTCTCCAGGGCACTATCAGACAGTATGGACCGGACTGAGGGACTGGACCACTCTCCTGGGCACTATCAGACAGTATGGACCGGACTGAGGGACTGGGTTACTCTCCTGGGCACTATCAGACAGTATGGACCGGACTGAGGGACTGGGTCACTCTCTTGGGCACTACCAGACAGTATAGACCGGACTGAGGGACTGGGTCACTCTCCTGGGCACTATCAGACAGTATGGACCGGACTGAGGGACTGGGTCACTCTCCTGGGCACTATCAGACAGTATGGACCGGACTGAGGGACTGGATCACTCTCCAGGGCACTATCAGATAGTATGGACCGGACTGAGGGACTGGGTCACTCTCCTGGGCACTATCAGACAGTATGGACTGGACTGAGGGACTGGGTTACTCTCCTGGGCACTATGAGACTGTATAGACCGGACTGAGGGACTGGGTCACTCTCCTGGGCACTATCAGACAGTATGGACCGGACTGAGGGACTGGGTTACTCTCCTGGGCACTATGAGACTGTATAGACCGGACTGAGGGACTGGGTCACTCTCCTGGGCACTATCAGACAGTATGGACCGGACTGAGGGACTGGGTCACTCTCCTGGGCACTACCAGACAGTATGGACTGGACTGAGGGACTGGGTCACTCTCCTGGGCACTACCAGACAGTATGGACTGGACTGAGGGACTGGGTCACTCTCCTGGGCACTACCAGACAGTATGGACCGGACTGAGGGACTGGGTCACTCTCCTGGGCACTATCAGACAGTATGGACCAGACTGAGGGACTGGGTCACTCTCCTGGGCACTACCAGACAGTATGGACTGGACTGAGGGACTGGGTCACTCTCCTGGGCACTACCAGACAGTATAGACTGGGCCAAACCAGGCAGTATAGACTGGGCCATACCAGACAGTATCGACCGGGCCATTCCAGGCAGTATAGACTGGGCCATACCAGGCAGTATAGACTGGGCCATACCAGGCAGTATAGACTGGGCCATTCCAGGTAGTATAGACTGGGCCATACCAACAGTATAGACTGGGCCATACCAGGTAGTATAAACTGGGCCATACCAGACAGTATAGACTGGGCCATACCAACAGGATAGACTGGGCCATACCAGGTAGTACAGACTGGGCCATACCAGGCAGTATAGACTGGGCCATACCAACAGTATAGACTGGGCCATACCAAGCAGTATAGACTGGGCCATACCAGACAGTATAGACTGGGCCATTCCAGTTAGTATAGACTGGGCCATACCAGGCAGTATAGACAGGGCCATTCCAGGTAGTATAGACTGGGCCATTCCAGGTAGTATAGACTGTGCCATTCCAGGCAGTATAGACTGGGCCATTCCAGGTAGTATAGACTGGGCCATACCAACAGTATAGACGGGGCCATACCAGGTAGTATAGACTGGGCCATACCAGGCAGTATAGACTGGGCCATTCCAGGTAGTATAGACTGGGCCATACCAACAGTATAGAAGGGGCCATACCAGGTAGTATAGACTGGGCTATACCAGGCAGTATAGACTGGGCCATACCAACAGGATAGACTGGGCCATACCAGGTAGTACAGACTGGGCCATTCCAGGTAGTATAGACTGGGCCATACCAACAGTATAGACGGGACCATACCAGGTAGTATAGACTGGGCCATAACAGGCAGTATAGACTGGGCCATACCAACAGTATAGACTGGGCCATACCAGGTAGTAGAGACTGGGCCATACAGACAGTATAGACTGGACCATACCAGACAGTATAGACAGGGCCATTCCAGGCAGTATAGACTGGGCCATACCAGGCAGTATAGACAGGGCCATACCAGGTAGTAGAGACAGGGCCATTCCAGGCAGTATAGACTGGGCCATACCAGACAGTATAGACTGGGCCATACCAGGCAGTATAGACTGGGACATTCCAGGTAGTATAGACTGGGCCATACCAGGCAGTATAGACTGGGCCATTCCAGGTAGTATAGACTGGGCCATACCAACAGTATAGACGGGGCCATACCAGGTAGTATAGACTGGGCCATACCAGGCAGTATAGACTGGGCCATACCAGGTAGTATAGACTGGGCCATTCCAGGCAGTATAGACTGGGCCATACCAGGCAGTATAGACTGGGCCATACCAGGTAGTATAGACTGGGCCATACCAGACAGTATAGACTGGGCCATTCCAGGTAGTATAGACTGGGCCATACCAGACAGTATAGACTGGACCATAACAACAGGATAGACTGGGCCATACCAGACAGTATAGACAGGGCCATACCAGGTAGTATAGACAGGGCCATACAGACAGTACAGACTGGACCATACCAGACAGTATAGACAGGGCCATTCCAGGCATTATAGACTGGGCCATACCAGGCAGTATAGACAGGGCCATACAGACAGTATAGACTGGGCCATACCAGACAGTATAGACAGGGCCATTCCAGGCAGTATAGACAGGGCCATACCAGGTAGTATAGACTGGGCCATACCAGACAGTATAGACTGGGCCATTCCAGGCAGTATAGACAGGGCCATACCAGGTAGTATAGACTGGGCCATACCAGACAGTATAGACTTGGCCATACCAGACAGTATAGACTGGGCCATACCAGACAGTATAGACTGGGCCATTCCAGGTAGTATACACTGGGCCATACCAGACAGTATAGACAGGGCCATTCCAGGCAGTATAGACTGAGCCATACCAGACAGTATAGACTGGGCCATTCCAGGCAGTATAGACTGGGCCATACCAGACAGTATAGACTGGGCCATTCCAGGCAGTATAGACTGAGCCATACAGATTCTACAGACTGGGCCATTCCAAGTAGTATAGACTGGGCCATACCAGACAGTATAGACTGGGCCATACCAAGCAGTATAGACTGGGCCATACCAGACAGTATAGACTGGGCCTTACAGTCATAAAAGACTGGGCCATACAGACAGTATAGACTGGGCCATACCAGGCAGTATAGACAGGGCCATACCAGGCAGTATAGATTGGACCATACAGACAGTACAAACTGGGCACTATCAGACAGTACAGACTGGGCTGAGGGACTGAGTCACTCCCCTGGGCTTTATCAGACTGTATAGACCGAACTGAGGGACTGCGTCTCTCTCCAGGGCACTATGAGACTGTATGGTCTGGACCGTGGGACTGGGTCACTCTCCTGGACACTATGAGACTGTATAGACTGGTCTGAGGGACTGGGTCACTCTCCGGGGCACTATCAGACAGTACGGACTGGTCTGAGGGACTGGATCACTCTCGTGGGCACTACCAGACAGTATGGACTGGACTGAGGGACTGGGTCACTCTCCGGGGCACTATCAGACAGTACGGACTGGTCTGAGGGACTGGGTCACTCTCTTGGGCATTACCAGACAGTCTAGACCGGACTGAGGGACTGGATCACTCTCCAGGGCACTATCAGACAGTATGGACCGGACTGAGGGACTGGATCACTCTCCAGGGCACTATCAGACACTATGGACCGGACTGAGGGACTGGATCACTCTCCAGGGCACTATCAGACAGTATGGACCGGACTGAGGGACTGGGTCACTCTCCAGGGCACTATCAGACAGTATGGACCGGACTGAGGGACTGGACCACTCTCCTGGGCACTATCAGACAGTATGGACCGGACTGAGGGACTGGGTTACTCTCCTGGGCACTATCAGACAGTATGGACCGGACTGAGGGACTGGGTCACTCTCTTGGGCACTACCAGACAGTATAGAACGGACTGAGGGACTGGGTCACTCTCCTGGGCACTATCAGACAGTATGGACCGGACTGAGGGACTGGGTCACTCTCCTGGGCACTATCAGACAGTATGGACCGGACTGAGGGACTGGATCACTCTCCAGGGCACTATCAGATAGTATGGACCGGACTGAGGGACTGGGTCACTCTCCTGGGCACTATCAGACAGTATGGACTGGACTGAGGGACTGGGTTACTCTCCTGGGCACTATGAGACTGTATAGACCGGACTGAGGGACTGGGTCACTCTCCTGGGCACTATCAGACAGTATGGACCGGACTGAGGGACTGGGTTACTCTCCTGGGCACTATGAGACTGTATAGACCGGACTGAGGGACTGGGTCACTCTCCTGGGCACTATCAGACAGTATGGACCGGACTGAGGGACTGGGTCACTCTCCTGGGCACTACCAGACAGTATGGACTGGACTGAGGGACTGGGTCACTCTCCTGGGCACTACCAGACAGTATGGACTGGACTGAGGGACTGGGTCACTCTCCTGGGCACTACCAGACAGTATGGACCGGACTGAGGGACTGGGTCACTCTCCTGGGCACTATCAGACAGTATGGACCAGACTGAGGGACTGGGTCACTCTCCTGGGCACTACCAGACAGTATGGACTGGACTGAGGGACTGGGTCACTCTCCTGGGCACTACCAGACAGTATAGACTGGGCCAAACCAGGCAGTATAGACTGGGCCATACCAGACAGTATCGACCGGGCCATTCCAGGCAGTATAGACTGGGCCATACCAGGCAGTATAGACTGGGCCATACCAGGCAGTATAGACTGGGCCATTCCAGGTAGTATAGACTGGGCCATACCAACAGTATAGACTGGGCCATACCAGGTAGTATAAACTGGGCCATACCAGACAGTATAGACTGGGCCATACCAACAGGATAGACTGGGCCATACCAGGTAGTACAGACTGGGCCATACCAGGCAGTATAGACTGGGCCATACCAACAGTATAGACTGGGCCATACCAAGCAGTATAGACTGGGCCATACCAGACAGTATAGACTGGGCCATTCCAGTTAGTATAGACTGGGCCATACCAGGCAGTATAGACAGGGCCATTCCAGGTAGTATAGACTGGGCCATTCCAGGTAGTATAGACTGTGCCATTCCAGGCAGTATAGACTGGGCCATTCCAGGTAGTATAGACTGGGCCATACCAACAGTATAGACGGGGCCATACCAGGTAGTGTAGACTGGGCCATACCAGGCAGTATAGACTGGGCCATTCCAGGTAGTATAGACTGGGCCATACCAACAGTATAGAAGGGGCCATACCAGGTAGTATAGACTGGGCTATACCAGGCAGTATAGACTGGGCCATACCAACAGGATAGACTGGGCCATACCAGGTAGTACAGACTGGGCCATTCCAGGTAGTATAGACTGGGCCATACCAACAGTATAGACGGGACCATACCAGGTAGTATAGACTGGGCCATAACAGGCAGTATAGACTGGGCCATACCAACAGTATAGACTGGGCCATACCAGGTAGTAGAGACTGGGCCATACAGACAGTATAGACTGGACCATACCAGACAGTATAGACAGGGCCATTCCAGGCAGTATAGACTGGGCCATACCAGGCAGTATAGACAGGGCCATACCAGGTAGTAGAGACAGGGCCATTCCAGGCAGTATAGACTGGGCCATACCAGACAGTATAGACTGGGCCATACCAGGCAGTATAGACTGGGACATTCCAGGTAGTATAGACTGGGCCATACCAGGCAGTATAGACTGGGCCATTCCAGGTAGTATAGACTGGGCCATACCAACAGTATAGACGGGGCCATACCAGGTAGTATAGACTGGGCCATACCAGGCAGTATAGACTGGGCCATACCAGGTAGTATAGACTGGGCCATTCCAGGCAGTATAGACTGGGCCATACCAGGCAGTATAGACTGGGCCATACCAGGTAGTATAGACTGGGCCATACCAGACAGTATAGACTGGGCCATTCCAGGTAGTATAGACTGGGCCGTACCAGACAGTATAGACTGGACCATAACAACAGGATAGACTGGGCCATACCAGACAGTATAGACAGGGCCATACCAGGTAGTATAGACAGGGCCATACAGACAGTACAGACTGGACCATACCAGACAGTATAGACAGGGCCATTCCAGGCATTATAGACTGGGCCATACCAGGCAGTATAGACAGGGCCATACAGACAGTATAGACTGGGCCATACCAGACAGTATAGACAGGGCCATTCCAGGCAGTATAGACAGGGCCATACCAGGTAGTATAGACTGGGCCATACCAGACAGTATAGACTGGGCCATTCCAGGCAGTATAGACAGGGCCATACCAGGTAGTATAGACTGGGCCATACCAGACAGTATAGACTTGGCCATACCAGACAGTATAGACTGGGCCATACCAGACAGTATAGACTGGGCCATTCCAGGTAGTATACACTGGGCCATACCAGACAGTATAGACAGGGCCATTCCAGGCAGTATAGACTGAGCCATACCAGACAGTATAGACTGGGCCATTCCAGGCAGTATAGACTGGGCCATACCAGACAGTATAGACTGGGCCATTCCAGGCAGTATAGACTGAGCCATACAGATTCTACAGACTGGGCCATTCCAAGTAGTATAGACTGGGCCATACCAGACAGTATAGACTGGGCCATACCAAGCAGTATAGACTGGGCCATACCAGACAGTATAGACTGGGCCATTCCAGGTAGTATAGACTGGGCCATACCAGACAGTATAGACTGGGCCACACCAGGCAGTATAGACTGGGCCATACCAGACAGTATAGACTAGGCCATACCAGGCAGTATAGACTGGGCCATTCCAGGTAGTATAGACTGGGCCATACCAGGCAGTATAGACTGGGCCATACCAGGCAGTATAGACTGGGCCATTCCAGGCAGTATAGACTGGGCCATACCAGGCAGTATAGACTGGGCCGTACCAACAGTATAGTCTGGGCCATACCAGGTAGTATAGACTGGGCCATACCAGACAGTATAGACTGGGCCACACCAGGCAGTATAGACTGGGCCATACCAACAGTATAGACTGGACCATACCAGGTAGTATAGACTGGGCCATACCAGACAGTATAGACTGGGCCATTCCAGGCAGTATAGACTGGGCCATACCAGACAGTACAGACTGGGCCATTCCAGGCAGTATAGACTGGGCCATACCAGGCAGTATAGACTGGGCCATTCCAGGCAGTATAGACTGGGCCACACCAGGCAGTATAGACTGGGCCATACCAACAGTATAGACTGGACCATACCAGACAGTATAGACTGGGCCATTCCAGGCAGTATAGACTGGGCCATACCAGGCAGTATAGACTGGGCCATACCAGGTAGTATAGACAGGGCCATACAGACAGTATAGACTGGACCATACCAGACAGAATAGACAGGGCCATTCCAGGCAGTATAGACAGGACCATACCAGGTAGTATAGACAGGGCCATTCCAGGTAGTATAGACTGGGCCATACCAGACAGTATAGACTGGGCCAAACCAGGCAGTATAGACTGGGCTATACCAGACAGTATAGACTGGGCCATACCAGACAGTATAGACTGGGCCATTCCAGGCAGTATAGACTGAGCCATACAGATTCTACAGACTGGGCCATTCCAAGTAGTATAGACTGGGCCATACCAGACAGTATAGACTGGGCCATACCAAGCAGTATAGACTGGGCCATACCAGATAGTATAGACTGGGCCATTCCAGTTAGTATAGACTGGGCCACACCAGGCAGTATAGACTGGGCCATACCAGACAGTATAGACTGGGCCATACCAGGCAGTATAGACTGGGCCATTCCAGGTAGTATAGACTGGGCCATACCAACAGTATAGACTGGGCCATAGCAGGTAGTATACACTGGGCCATACCAGACAGTATAGACTGGGCCATACCAGACAGTATAGACTGGGCCATACCAGGCAGTATAGACTGGGCCACTCCAGGTAGTATAGACTGGGCCATACCAGGCAGTATAGACTGGGCCATTCCAGGTAGTATAGACTGGGCCATACCAACAGTATAGACTGGGCCATACCAGGTAGTATAGACTGGGCCATACCAGACAGTATAGACTGGGCCATTCCAGGCAGTATAGACTGGGCCATTCCAGGCAGTATCGACTGGGTCATACCAGGCAGTATAGACTGGGCCATTCCAGGTAGTATAGACTGGGCCATACCAACAGTATAGACTGGGCCATACCAGGTAGTATAGACTGGGCCATACCAGGTAGTATAGACAGGGCCATACAGACAGTATAGACTGGGCCATACCAGGCAGTATAGACAGGGCCATACCAGGTAGTATAGACAGGACCATACAGACAGTATAGACTGGGCCATACCAACAGTATAGACTGGGCCATACCAGGTAATATAGACTGGGCCATACCAGGCAGTATAGACTGGGCCATACCAACAGTATAGACTGGGCCATACCAGGTAGTATAGACTGGGCCATACAGACAGTATAGACTGGACCATACCAGATAGTATAGACAGGGCCATTCCAGGCAGTATAGACTGGGCCATACCAGGCAGTATAGACAGGGCCATACCAGGTAGTATAGACAGGGCCATACAGACAGTATAGACTGGACCATACCAGACAGTATAGACAGGGCCATTCCAGGCAGTATAGACAGGGCCATACCAGGTAGTATAGACTGGGCCATACCAGGCAGTACAGACTGGGCTATACCAGGCAGTATAGACTGGGCCATACCAAACAGTACAGACTGGGCCATTCCAGGTAGTATAGACTGGGCCATACCAGACAGTAAAGACTGGGACATTCCAGGTAGTATAGACTGGGCCATTCCAGGTAGTATGGACTGGGCCATACCAGGCAGTATAGACTGGACCATACCAGACAGTATAGACTGGGCCATACCAACAGTATGGACTGGGCCATACCAGGTAGTATAGACTGGGCCATACCAGGTAGTATAGACTGGGACATTCCAGGTAGTGTAGACTGGACCATACCAGACAGTATAGACTGGGCCATACCAGGTAGTATAGACAGGGCCGTACAGACAGTATAGACTGGACCATACCAGACAGTATAGACAGGGCCATTCCAGGCAGTATAGACAAGGCCATACCAGGTAGTATAGACTGGGCCATACCAGGCAGTATAGACTGGGCCATTCCAGGTAGTATAGACTGGGCCATACCAGACAGTATAGACTGGGCCAAACCAGGCAGTATAGACTGGGCCATACCAGACAGTATAGACTGGGCCATACCAGACAGTATAGACTGGGCCATTCCAGGCAGTATAGACTGAGCCATACAGATTCTACAGACTGGGCCATTCCAGGCAGTATAGACTGGGCCATTCCAGGCAGTATAGACTGGGCCATACCAGACAGTATAGACTGGGCCATTCCAGGTAGTATAGACTGGGCCATACCAGACAGTATAGACTGGGCCAAACCAGGCAGTATAGACTGGGCCATACCAGACAGTATAGACTGGGCCATACCAGACAGTATAGACTGGGCCATTCCAGGCAGTATAGACTGAGCCATACAGATTCTACAGACTGGGCCATTCCAAGTAGTATAGACTGGGCCATACCAGACAGTATAGACAGGGCCATACCAGGCAGTATAGACTGGGCAATACCAGACAGTATAGACTGGGCCATTCCAGTTAGTATAGACTGGGCCACACCAGGCAGTATAGACTGGGCCATACCAGACAGTATAGACTGGGCCATACCAAGTAGTATAGACTGGGCCATACCAGACAGTATAGACTGGGCCATACCAAGCAGTATAGACTGGGCCATACCAGACAGTATAGACTGGGCCATTCCAGTTAGTATAGACTGGGCCATACCAGGCAGTATAGAATGGGCCATTCCAGGTAGTATAGACTGGGCCATACCAGACAGTATAGACTGGGCCATTCCAGTTAGTATAGACTGGGCCACACCAGGCAGTATAGACTGGGCCATACCAGACAGTATAGACTGGGCCATTCCAGTTAGTATAGACTGGGCCATACCAGGCAGCATAGACTGGGCCATACCAGGTAGTATAGACTGGGCGATTCCAGGTAGTATAGACAGGGCCATACCAGGTAGTATAGACTGGGCCATACCAGACAGTATAGACTTGGCCATACCAGACAGTATAGACTGGGCCATACCAGACAGTATAGACTGGGCCATTCCAGGTAGTATACACTGGGCCATACCAGACAGTATAGACAGGGCCATTCCAGGCAGTATAGACTGAGCCATACCAGACAGTATAGACTGGGCCATTCCAGGCAGTATAGACTGGGCCATACCAGACAGTATAGACTGGGCCATACCAGACAGTATAGACTGGGCCAAACCAGGCAGTATAGACTGGGCTATACCAGACAGTATAGACTGGGCCATACCAGACAGTATAGACTGGGCCATTCCAGGCAGTATAGACTGAGCCATACAGATTCTACAGACTGGGCCATTCCAAGTAGTATAGACTGGGCCATACCAGACAGTATAGACTGGGCCATACCAAGCAGTATAGACTGGGCCATACCAGACAGTATAGACTGGGCCATTCCAGGTAGTATAGACTGGGCCATACCAGACAGTATAGACTGGGCCACACCAGGCAGTATAGACTGGGCCATACCAGACAGTATAGACTAGGCCATACCAGGCAGTATAGACTGGGCCATTCCAGGTAGTATAGACTGGGCCATACCAGGCAGTATAGACTGGGCCATACCAGGCAGTATAGACTGGGCCATTCCAGGCAGTATAGACTGGGCCATACCAGGCAGTATAGACTGGGCCGTACCAACAGTATAGTCTGGGCCATACCAGGTAGTATAGACTGGGCCATACCAGACAGTATAGACTGGGCCACACCAGGCAGTATAGACTGGGCCATACCAACAGTATAGACTGGACCATACCAGGTAGTATAGACTGGGCCATACCAGACAGTATAGACTGGGCCATTCCAGGCAGTATAGACTGGGCCATACCAGACAGTACAGACTGGGCCATTCCAGCCAGTATATACTGGGCCATACCAGGCAGTATAGACTGGGCCACACCAGGCAGTATAGTCTGGGCCACACCAGGCAGTATAGACTGGGCCATACCAACAGTATAGACTGGACCATACCAGACAGTATAGACTGGGCCATTCCAGGCAGTATAGACTGGGCCATACCAGGCAGTATAGACTGGGCCATACCAGGTAGTATAGACAGGGCCATACAGACAGTATAGACTGGACCATACCAGACAGAATAGACAGGGCCATTCCAGGCAGTATAGACAGGGCCATACCAGGTAGTATAGACAGGGCCATTCCAGGTAGTATAGACTGGGCCATACCAGACAGTATAGACTGGGCCAAACCAGGCAGTATAGACTGGGCCATACCAGACAGTATAGACTGGGCCATACCAGACAGTATAGACTGGAATATACCAAGCAGTATAGACTGGGCCATACCAACAGTATAGACTGGGCCATACCAAGCAGTATAGACTGGGCCATACCAGATAGTATAGACTGGGCCATTCCAGTTAGTATAGACTGGGCCACACCAGGCAGTATAGACTGGGCCATACCAGACATTATAGACTGGGCCATACCAGGCAGTATAGACTGGGCCATTCCAGGTAGTATAGACTGGGCCATACCAACAGTATAGACTGGGCCATAGCAGGTAGTATACACTGGGCCATACCAGACAGTATAGACTGGGCCATACCAAACAGTATAGACTGGGCCATACCAGGCAGTATAGACTGGGCCATTCCAGGTAGTATAGACTGGGCCATACCAGGCAGTATAGACTGGGCCATTCCAGGTAGTATAGACTGGGCCATACCAACAGTATAGACTGGGCCATACCAGGTAGTATAGACTGGGCCATACCAGACAGTATAGACTGGGCCATTCCAGGCAGTATAGACTGGGCCATTCCAGGCAGTATAGACTGGGCCATACCAGGCAGTATAGAATGGGCCATACCAGACAGTATAGACTGGGCCATACCAACAGTATAGACTGGGCCATACCAGGTAGTATAGACTGGGCCATACCAGGTAGTATAGACAGGGCCATACAGACAGTATAGACTGGGCCATACCAGGCAGTATAGACAGGGCCATACCAGGTAGTATAGACAGGACCATACAGACAGTATAGACTGGGCCATACCAACAGTATAGACTGGGCCATACCAGGTAATATAGACTGGGCCATACCAGTCAGTATAGACTGGGCCATACCAACAGTATAGACTGGGCCATACCAGGTAGTATAGACTGGGCCATACAGACAGTATAGACTGGACCATACCAGATAGTATAGACAGGGCCATTCCAGGCAGTATAGACTGGGCCATACCAGGCAGTATAGACAGGGCCATACCAGGTAGTATAGACAGGGCCATACAGACAGTATAGACTGGACCATACCAGACAGTATAGACAGGGCCATTCCAGGCAGTATAGACAGGGCCATACCAGGTAGTATAGACTGGGCCATACCAGGCAGTACAGACTGGGCTATACCAGGCAGTATAGACTGGGCCATACCAAACAGTATAGACTGGGCCATTCCAGGTAGTATAGACTGGGCCATACCAGACAGTATAGACTGGGACATTCCAGGTAGTATAGACTGGGCCATTCCAGGTAGTATGGACTGGGCCATACCAGGCAGTATAGACTGGGCCATACCAGACAGTATAGACTGGGCCATACAAACAGTATGGACTGGGCCATACCAGGTAGTATAGACTGGGCCATACCAGGTAGTATAGACTGGGACATTCCAGGTAGTGTAGACTGGACCATACCAGACAGTATAGACTGGGCCATACCAGGTAGTATAGACAGGGCCGTACAGACAGTATAGACTGGACCATACCAGACAGTATCGACAGGGCCATTCCAGGCAGTATAGACAAGGCCATACCAGGTAGTATAGACTGGGCCATACCAGGCAGTATAGACAGGGCCATTCCAGGTAGTGTAGACTGGACCATACCAGACAGTATAGACTGGGCCATACCAGGTAGTATAGACAGGGCCATACCAGACAGTATAGACTGGGCCAAACCAGGCAGTATAGACTGGGCCATACCAGACAGTATAGACTGGGCCATACCAGACAGTATAGACTGGGCCATTCCAGGCAGTATAGACTGAGCCATACAGATTCTACAGACTGGGCCATTCCAGGCAGTATAGACTGGGCCATTCCAGGCAGTATAGACTGGGCCATACCAGACAGTATAGACTGGGCCATTCCAGGTAGTATAGACTGGGCCATACCAGACAGTATAGACTGGGCCAAACCAGGCAGTATAGACTGGGCCATACCAGACAGTATAGACTGGGCCATACCAGACAGTATAGACTGGGCCATTCCAGGCAGTATAGACTGAGCCATACAGATTCTACAGACTGGGCCATTCCAAGTAGTATAGACTGGGCCATACCAGACAGTATAGACAGGGCCATACCAGGCAGTATAGACTGGGCAATACCAGACAGTATAGACTGGGCCATTCCAGTTAGTATAGACTGGGCCA
The DNA here is from genome assembly GCF_047496795.1 of Chiloscyllium punctatum. Lineage (NCBI taxonomy): Eukaryota > Metazoa > Chordata > Chondrichthyes > Orectolobiformes > Hemiscylliidae > Chiloscyllium > Chiloscyllium punctatum. The sequence continues at coordinate 48,433,922 of NC_092755.1, read as the reverse complement.
CACCAGGCAGTATAGACTGGGCCATTCCAGGCAGTATAGACAGGGCCATACCAGGTAGTATAGACTGGGCCATACCAGACAGTATAGACTGGGCCATACCAAGCAGTATAGACTGGGCCATACCAGACAGTATAGACTGGGCCATTCCAGTTAGTATAGACTGGGCCATACCAGGCAGTATAGAATGGGCCATTCCAGGTACTATAGACTGGGCCATACCAGACAGTATAGACTGGGCCATTCCAGTTAGTATACACTGGGCCACACCAGGCAGTATAGACTGGGCCATACCAGACAGTATAGACTGGGCCATTCCAGTTAGTATAGACTGGGCCATACCAGGCAGTATAGACTGGGCCATACCAGGTAGTATAGACTGGGCGATTCCAGGTAGTATAGACTGGGCCATACCAGACAGTATAGACTGGGCCATTCCAGTTAGTATAGACTGGGCCATACCAGGCAGTATAGACTGGGCCATTCCAGGCAGTATGGACTGGGCCATACCAACAGTATAGACTGGGCCATACCAGGTAGTATAGACTGGGCTATACCAGGCAGTATCGACTGGGCCATACCAACAGTATAGACTGGGCCATACCAGGTAGTATAGACAGGGCCATACCAGACAGTTTAGACTGGGCCATACCAACAGTATAGACTGGGCCATACCAGGTAGTATAGACTGGGCCATTCCAGGCAGTATAGACTGGGCCATACCAGACAGTATAGACAGGGCCATTCCAGTTAGTATAGACTTGGCTATACCAGGCAGTATAGACTGGGCCATACCAACACTATAGACTGGGCCATACCAGGTAGTATAGACAGGGCCATACCAGACAGTATAGACTGGGCCATTCCAGGCAGTATAGACTGGGCCATACCAGACAGTATAGACTGGGCCACACCAGGCAGTATAGACTGGGCCATACCAGACAGTACAGACTGGGCCATTCCAGGCAGTATAGACTGGGCCATTCCAGGTAGTATAGACTGGGCCATACCAGGCAGTATAGACTGGGCCATACCAGGCAGTATAGACTGGGCCATACCAGACAGTATAGACTGGGCCATTCCAGTTAGTATAGACTGGGCCATACCAGGCAGTATAGACTGGGCCATTCCAGGTAGTATAGACTGGGCCATTCCAGGTAGTATAGACTGGGCCATTCCAGGCAGTATAGACTGGGCCATACCAGGTAGTATAGACTGGGCCATACCAACAGTATAGACTGGGCCATACCAGGTAGTATAGACTGGGACATACCAGGCAGTATAGACTGGGCCATTCCAGGTAGTATAGACTGGGCCATACCAACAGTATAGACGGGGCCATACCAGGTATTATAGACTGGGCCATACCAGGCAGTATAGACTGGGCCAGACCAACAGGATAGACTGGGCCATACCAGGTAGTATAGACTGGGCCATTCCAGGTAGTATAGACTGGGCCATACCAACAGTATAGACGGGGCCATACCAGTTAGTATAGACTGGGCCATACCAGGCATTATAGACTGGGCCATACCAACAGTATAGACTGGGCCATACCAGGTAGTAGAGACTGGGCCATACAGACAGTATAGACTGGACCATACCAGACAGTATAGACAGGGCCATTCCAGGCAGTATAGACTGGGCCATACCAGGCAGTATAGACAGGGCCATAAGAGGTAGTATAGACAGGGCCATTCCAGGCAGTATAGACTGGGCCATACCAGACAGTATAGACTGGGCCATACCAGGCAGTATAGACTGGGCCATTCCAGGTAGTATAGACTGGGCCATACCAGGCAGTATAGACTGGGCCATTCCAGGTAGTATAGACTGGGCCATACCAACAGTATAGACGGGGCCATACCAGGTAGTATAGACTGGGCCATACCAGGCAGTATAGACTGGGCCATACCAGGTAGTATAGACTGGGCCATTCCAGGCAGTATAGACTGGGCCATACCAGGCAATATAGACTGGGCCATACCAGGTAGTATAGACTGGGCCATACCAGACAGTATAGACTGGGCCATTCCAGGTAGTATAGACTGGGCCATACCAGACAGTATAGACTGGACCATACCAACAGGATAGACTGGGCCATACCAGACAGTATAGACAGGGCCATATCAGATGGTATAGACAGGGCCATACAGACAGTATAGACTGGACCATACCAGACAGTGTAGACTGGGCCAAACCAGGCAGTATAGACTGGGCCATACCAGGCAGTATAGACAGGGCCATACCAGGTAGTATAGACAGGGCCATACAGACAGTATAGACTGGGCCATACCAGACAGTATAGACAGGGCCATTCCAGGCAGTATAGACAGGGCCATACCAGGTAGTATAGACTGGGCCATACCAGACAGTATAGACTGGGCCATTCCAGGCAGTATAGACAGGGCAATACCAGGTAGTATAGACTGGGCCATACCAGACAGTATAGACTTGGCCATACCAGACAGTATAGACTGGGCCATACCAGACAGTATAGACTGGGCCATTCCAGGTAGTATACACTGGGCCATACCAGACAGTATAGACTGGGCCATTCCAGGCAGTATAGACTGAGCCATACCAGACAGTATAGACTGGGCCATTCCAGGCAGTATAGACTGGGCCATACCAGACAGTATAGACTGGGCCATTCCAGGCAGTATAGACTGAGCCATACAGATTCTACAGACTGGGCCATACCAAGCAGTATAGACTGGGCCATACCAGACAGTATAGACTGGGCCATTCCAGTTAGTATAGACTGGGCCATACCAGGCAGTATAGACTGGGCCATTCCAGGTAGTATAGACTGGGCCATACCAGACAGTATAGACTGGGCCATTCCAGTTAGTATAGACTGGGCCACACCAGGCAGTATAGACTGGGCCATACCAGACAGTATAGACTGGGCCATTCCAGTTAGTATAAACTGGGCCATACCAGGCAGTATAGACTGGGCCATACCAGGTAGTATAGACTGGGCGATTCCAGGTAGTATAGACTGGGCCATACCAGACAGTATAGACTGGGCCATTCCAGTTAGTATAGACTGGGCCATACCAGGCAGTATAGACTGGGCCATTCCAGGCAGTATAGACTGGGCCATACCAACAGTATAGACTGGGCCATACCAGGTAGTATAGACTGGGCTATACCAGGCAGTATAGACTGGGCCATACCAACAGTATAGACTGGGCCATACCAGGTAGTATAGACAGGGCCATACCAGACAGTATAGACTGGACCATACCAACAGTATAGACTGGGCCATACCAGGTAGTATAGACTCGGCCATTCCAGGCAGCATAGACTGGGCCATACCAGACAGTATAGACAGGGCCATTCCAGTTAGTATAGACTGGGCTATACCAGGCAGTATAGACTGGGCCATACCAACACTATAGACTGGGCCATACCAGGTAGTATAGACAGGGCCATACCAGACAGTATAGACTGGGCCATTCCAGGCAGTATAGACTGGGCCATACCAGGCAGTATAGACAGGGCCATTCCAGTTAGTATAGACTGGGCTATACCAGGTAGTATAGACTGGGCCATACCAACAGTATAGACTGGGCCATTCCAAGTAGTATAGACTGGGCCATACCAGGCAGTATAGACTGGGCCATTCCAGGTAGTATAGACGGGGCCATTCCAGGTAGTATAGATTGGGCCATTCCAGGCAGTATAGACTGGGCCATTCCAGGTAGTATAGACTGGGCCATACCAGACAGTATAGATTGGGCCATTCCAGGTAGTATAGACTGGGCCATACCAGGCAGTATAGACTGGGCCATACCAGGCAGTATCGACTGGGCCATACCAGGCAGTATAGACTGGGCCATACCAGACAGTATAGACTGGGCCATTCCAGTTAGTATAGACTGGGCCATACCAGGCAGTATAGACTGGGCCATACCAGGTAGTATAGACAGGGCCATACCAGACAGTATAGACTGGGCCATACCAGGCAGTATAGACTGGGCCATACCAGACAGTATAGACTGGGCCATTCCAGTTAGTATAGACTGGGCCATACCAGGCAGTATAGACTGGGCCATACCAGGTAGTATAGACAGGGCCATACCAGACAGTATAGACTGGGCTATACCAGGCAGTATAGACTGGGCCATACCAACACTATAGACTGGGCCATACCAGGTAGTATAGACAGGGCCATACCAGACAGTATAGACTGGGCCATTCCAGGCAGTATAGACTGGGCCATACCAGACAGTATAGACTGGGCCATACCAGGCAGTATAGACAGGGCCATACCAGGCAGTATAGACTGGGCCATACCAGACAGTATAGACAGGGCCATACCAGGCAGTACAGACTGGGCCATACCAGACAGTATAGACTGGGCCATACCAGGCAGTATAGACTGGACCATACCAGATAGTATAGACAGGGCCATTCCAGGGAGTACAGACTGGGCCATACCAGGCAGTATAGACCGGGCCATACCAGGTAGTATAGACAGGGCCATACAGACAGTATAGACTGGACCATACCAGACAGTATAGACAGGGCCATTCCAGGCAGTATAGACAGGGCCATACCAGGTAGTATAGACTGGGCTATACCAGGCAGTACAGACTGGGCTATACCAGGCATTATAGACTGGGCCATACCAAACAGTATAGACTGGGCCATTCCAGGCAGTATAGACTGGGCCATACCAGGCAGTATAGACTGGGCCATACCAACAGTATGGACTGGGCCATACCAGGTAGTATAGACTGGGCCATACCAGGTAGTATAGACTGGGCCATTCCAGGTAGTGTAGACTGGGCCATTCCAGGGAGTATAGACTGGGCTATACCAGGTAGTATAGACAGGGCCGTACTGACAGTATAGACTGGACCATACCAGACAGTATAGACAGGGCCATTCCAGGCAGTATAGACAGGGCCATACCAGGTAGTATAGACTGGGCCATACCAGACAGTATAGACTGGGCCATTCCAGGTAGTATAGACTGGGCCATACCAGACAGTATAGACTGGGCCAAACCAGGCAGTATAGACTGGGCCGTACCAGACAGTATAGACTGGGCCATACCAGACAGTATAGACTGGGCCATTCCAGGCAGTATAGACTGAGCCATACAGATTCTGCAGACTGGGCCATTCCAAGTAGTATAGACTGGGCCATACCAGACAGTATAGACTGGGCCATTCCAGGTAGTATAGACTGGGCCATACCAGACAGTATAGACTGGGCCAAACCAGGCAGTATAGACTGGGCCATACCAGACAGTATAGACTGGGCCATACCAGACAGTATAGACTGGGCCATTCCAGGCAGTATAGACTGAGCCATACAGATTCTACAGACTGGGCCATTCCAAGTAGTATAGACTGGGCCATACCTGACAGTATAGACAGGGCCATACCAGGCAGTATAGACTGGGCCATACCAGACAGTATAGACTGGGCCATTCCAGTTAGTATAGACTGGGCCACACCAGGCAGTATAGACTGGGCCATACCAGACAGTATAGACTGGGCCATACCAAGTAGTATAGACTGGGCCATACCAGACAGTATAGACTGGGCCATTCCAGTTAGTATAGGCTGGGCCATACCAGGCAGTATAGACTGGGCCATTCCAGGTAGTATAGACTGGGCCATACCAGACAGTATAGACTGGGCCATTCCAGCTGGTATAGACTGGGCCACACCAGGCAGTATAGACTGGGCCATACCAGACAGTATAGACTGGGCCATTCCAGTTAGTATAAACTGGGCCATACCAGGCAGTATAGACTGGGCCATACCAGGTAGTATAGACTGGGCGATTCCAGGTAGTATAGACTGGGCCATACCAGACAGTATAGACTGGGCCATTCCAGTTAGTATAGACTGCGCCATACCAGGCAGTATAGACTGGGCCATTCCAGGCAGTATAGACTGGGCCATACCAACAGTATTGACTGGGCCATACCAGGTAGTATAGACTGGGCTATACCAGGCAGTATAGACTGGGCCATACCAACAGTATAGACTGGGCCATACCAGGTAGTATAGACAGGGCCATACCAGACAGTATAGACTGGACCATACCAACAGTATAGACTGGGCCATACCAGGTAGTATAGACTCGGCCATTCCAGGCAGTATAGACTGGGCCATACCAGACAGTATAGACAGGGCCATTCCAGTTAGTATAGACTGGGCTATACCAGGCAGTATAGACTGGGCCATACCAACACTATAGACTGGGCCATACCAGGTAGTATAGACAGGGCCATACCAGACAGTATAGACTGGGCCATTCCAGGCAGTATAGACTGGGCCATACCAGGCAGTATAGACAGGGCCATTCCAGTTAGTATAGACTGGGGTATACCAGGTAGTATAGACTGGGCCATACCAACAGTATAGACTGGGCCATTCCAAGTAGTATAGACTGGGCCATACCAGGCAGTATAGACTGGGCCATTCCAGGTTGTATAGACGGGGCCATTCCAGGTAGTATAGATTGGGCCATTCCAGGCAGTATAGACTGGGCCATTCCAGGTAGTATAGACTGGGCCATACCAGACAGTATAGATTGGGCCATTCCAGGTAGTATAGACTGGGCCATACCAGGCAGTATAGACTGGGCCATACCAGGCAGTATCGACTGGGCCATACCAGGCAGTATAGACTGGGCCATACCAGACAGTATAGACTGGGCCATTCCAGTTAGTATAGACTGGGCCATACCAGGCAGTATAGACTGGGCCATACCAGGTAGTATAGACAGGGCCATACCAGACAGTATAGACTGGGCCATACCAGGCAGTATAGACTGGGCCATACCAGACAGTATAGACTGGGCCATTCCAGTTAGTATAGACTGGGCCATACCAGGCAGTATAGACTGGGCCATACCAGGTAGTATAGACAGGGCCATACCAGACAGTATAGACTGGGCTATACCAGGCAGTATAGACTGGGCCATACCAACACTATAGACTGGGCCATACCAGGTAGTATAGACAGGGCCATACCAGACAGTATAGACTGGGCCATTCCAGGCAGTATAGACTGGGCCATACCAGACAGTATAGACTGGGCCATACCAGGCAGTATAGACAGGGCCATACCAGGCAGTATAGACTGGGCCATACCAGACAGTATAGACAGGGCCATACCAGGCAGTATAGACTGGGCCATACCAGACAGTATAGACTGGGCCATTCCAGTTAGTATAGACTGGCCATACCAGGCAGTATAGACTGGGCCATTCCAGGTAGTATAGACGGGGCCATTCCAGGTAGTATAGATTGGGCCATTCCAGGCAGTATAGACTGGGCCATTCCAGGTAGTATAGACTGGGCCATACCAGACAGTATAGATTGGGCCATTCCAGGTAGTATAGACTGGGCCATACCAGACAGTATAGACTGGACCATACCAACAGGATAGACTGGGCCATACCAGACAGTATAGACAGGGCCATACCAGGTAGTATAGACAGGGCCATACAGACAGTATAGACTGGGCCATACCAGACAGTATAGACAGGGCCATTCCAGGCAGTATAGGCAGGGCCATACCAGGTAGTATAGACTGGGCCATACCAGACAGTATAGACTGGGCCATTCCAGGCAGTATAGACAGGGCCATACCAGGTAGTATAGACTGGGCCATACCAGACAGTATAGACTTGGCCATACCAGACAGTATAGACTGGGCCATACCAGACAGTATAGACTGGGCCATTCCAGGTAGTATACACTGGGCCATACCAGACAGTATAGACTCGGCCATTCCAGGCAGTATAGACTGGGCCATACCAGATAGTATAGACTGGGCCATTCCAGGCAGTATAGACTGAGCCATACAGATTCTACAGACTGGGCCATTCCAAGTAGTATAGACTGGGCCATACCAGACAGTATAAACTGGGCCATACCAAGCAGTATAGACTGGGCCATACCAGACAATATAGACTGGGCCATTCCAGTTAGTATAGACTGGGCCACACCAGGCAGTATAGACTGGGCCATTCCAGGTAGTATAGACTGGGCCATACCAGGCAGTATAGACTGGGCCATTCCAGGTAGTATAGACTGGGCCATACCAGACAGTATAGACTGGGCCACACCAGGCAGTATAGACTGGGCCATACCAGACAGTATAGACTGGGCCACACCAGGCAGTATAGACTGGGCCATACCAGACAGTATAGACTGGGCCATACCAGGCAGTATAGACTGGGCCATTCCAGGTAGTATAGACTGGGCCATACCAGGCAGTATAGACTGGGCCATACCAGGCAGTATAGACTGGGCCATTCCAGGCAGTATAGACTGGGCCACACCAGGCAGTATAGACTGGGCCATTCCAGGTAGTATAGACTGGGCCAGACCAACAGGATAGACTGGGCCATACCAGGTAGTATAGACTGGGCCATTCCAGGTAGTATAGACTGGGCCATACCAACAGTATAGACGGGGCCATACCAGTTAGTATAGACTGGGCCATACCAGGCAGTATAGACTGGGCCATACCAACAGTATAGACTGGGCCATACCAGGTAGTAGAGACTGGGCCATACAGACAGTATAGACTGGACCATACCAGACAGTATAGACAGGGCCATTCCAGGCAGTATAGACTGGGCCATACCAGGCAGTATAGACAGGGCCATAAGAGGTAGTATAGACAGGGCCATTCCAGGCAGTATAGACTGGGCCATACCAGACAGTATAGACTGGGCCATACCAGGCAGTATAGACTGGGCCATTCCAGGTAGTATAGACTGGGCCATACCAGGCAGTATAGACTGGGCCATTCCAAGTAGTATAGACTGGGCCATACCAACAGTATAGACGGGGCCATAACAGGTAGTATAGACTGGGCCATACCAGGTAGTATAGACTGGGCCATACCAGGTAGTATAGACTGGGCCATTCCAGGCAGTATAGACTGGGCCATACCAGGCAATATAGACTGGGCCATACCAGGTAGTATAGACTGGGCCATACCAGACAGTATAGACTGGGCCATTCCAGGTAGTATAGACTGGGCCGTACCAGACAGTATAGACTGGACCATACCAACAGGATAGACTGGGCCATACCAGACAGTATAGACAGGGCCATACCAGGTAGTATAGACAGGGCCATACAGACAGTATAGACTGGACCATACCAGACAGTATAGACAGGGCCATTCCAGGCAGTATAGACTGGGCCATACCAGGCAGTATAGACAGGGCCATACCAGGTAGTATAGACAGGGCCATACAGACAGTATAGACTGGGCCATACCAGACAGTATAGACAGGGCCATTCCAGGCAGTATAGACAGGGCCATACCAGGTAGTATAGACTGGGCCATACCAGACAGTATAGACTGGGCCATTCCAGGCAGTATAGACAGGGCCATACCAGGTAGTATAGACTGGGCCATACCAGACAGTATAGACTTGGCCATACCAGACAGTATAGACTGGGCCATACCAGACAGTATAGACTGGGCCATTCCAGGTAGTATACACTGGGCCATACCAGACAGTATAGACTGGGCCATTCCAGGCAGTATAGACTGAGCCATACCAGACAGTATAGACTGGGCCATTCCAGGCAGTATAGACTGGGCCATACCAGACAGTATAGACTGGGCCATTCCAGGCAGTATAGACTGAGCCATACAGATTCTACAGACTGGGCCATTCCACGTAGTATAGACTGGGCCATACCAGACAGTATAGACTGGGCCAAACCAAGCAGTATAGACTGGGCCATACCAGACAGTATAGACTGGGCCATTCCAGTTAGTATAGACTGGGCCACACCAGGCAGTATAGACTGGGCCATTCCAGGTAGTATAGACTGGGCCATACCAGGCAGTATAGACTGGGCCATTCCAGGTAGTATAGACTGGGCCATACCAGACAGTATAGACTGGGCCACACCAGGCAGTATAGACTGGGCCATACCAGACAGTATAGACTGGGCCACACCAGGCAGTATAGACTGGGCCATTCCAGGCAGTATAGACTGGGCCATACCAGGCAGTATAGACTGGGCCATTCCAGGTAGTATAGACTGGGCCATACCAGGCAGTATAGACTGGGCCATACCAGGCAGTATAGACTGGGCCATTCCAGGCAGTATAGACTGGGCCATACCAGGCAGTATAGACTGGGCCGTACCAACAGTATAGACTGGGCCATACCAGACAGTATAGACAGGGCCATACCAGACAGTATAGACTGGGCCACACCAGGCAGTATAGACTGGGCCATACCAACAGTATAGACTGGACCATACCAGGTAGTATAGACTGGGCCATACCAGACAGTATAGACTGGGCCATACCAGGTAGTATAGACTGGGCCATACCAGGCAGTATAGACTGGGCCATACCAACAGTATAGACTGGGCCATACCAGGTAGTATAGACTGGGCCATACAGACAGTATAGACTGGACCATACCAGATAGTATAGACAGGGCCGTTCCAGGGAGTACAGTCTGGGCCATACCAGGCAGTATAGACCGGGCCATACCAGGTAGTATAGACAGGGCCATACAGACAGTATAGACTGGACCATACCAGACAGTATAGACAGGGCCATTCCAGGCAGTATAGACAGGGCCATACCAGGTAGTATAGACTGGGCTATACCAGGCAGTACAGACTGGGCTATACCAGGCATTATAGACTGGGCCATACCAAACAGTATAGACTGGGCCATTCCAGGCAGTATAGACTGGGCCATACCAGGCAGTATAGACTGGGCCATACCAGACAGTATAGACTGGGCCATACCAACAGTATGGACTGGGCCATACCAGGTAGTATAGACTGGGCCATACCAGGTAGTATAGACTGGGCCATTCCAGGTAGTGTAGACTGGGCCATTCCAGGGAGTATAGACTGGGCCATACCAGGTAGTATAGACAGGGCCGTACAGACAGTATAGACTGGACCATACCAGACAGTATAGACAGGGCCATTCCAGGCAGTATAGACAGGGCCATACCAGGTAGTATAAACTGGGCCATACCAGACAGTATAGACTGGGCCATTCCAGGTAGTATAGACTGGGCCATACCAGACAGTATAGACTGGGCCAAACCAGGCAGTATAGACTGGGCCGTACCAGACAGTATAGACTGGGCCATACCAGGCAGTATAGACTGGGCCATTCCAGGCAGTATAGACTGAGCCATACAGATTCTACAGACTGGGCCATTCCAAGTAGTATAGACTGGGCCATACCAGACAGTATAGACTGGGCCATTCCAGGTAGTATAGACTGGGCCATACCAGACAGTATAGACTGGGCCAAACCAGGCAGTATAGACTGGGCCATACCAGACAGTATAGACTGGGCCATACCAGACAGTATAGACTGGGCCATTCCAGGCAGTATAGACTGAGCCATACAGATTCTACAGACTGGGCCATTCCAAGTAGTATAGACTGGGCCATACCAGACAGTATAGACAGGGCCATACCAGGCAGTATAGACTGGGCCATACCAGACAGTATAGACTGGGCCATTCCAGTTAGTATAGACTGGGCCACACCAGGCAGTATAGACTGGGCCATACCAGACAGTATAGACTGGGCCATACCAAGTAGTATAGACTGGGCCATACCAGACAGTATAGACTGGGCCATACCAAGCAGTATAGACTGGGCCATACCAGACAGTATAGACTGGGCCATTCCAGTTAGTATAGGCTGGGCCATACCAGGCAGTATAGACTGGGCCTTTCCAGGTAGTATAGACTGGGCCATACCAGACAGTATAGACTGGGCCATTCCAGTTAGTATAGACAGGGCCACACCAGGCAGTATAGACTGGGCCATACAGACAGTATAGACTGGGCCATACCAGACAGTATAGACAGGGCCATTCCAGGCAGTATAGACAGGGCCATACCAGGTAGTATAGACTGGGCCATACCAGACAGTATAGACTGGGCCATTCCAGGCAGTATAGACAGGGCCATACCAGGTAGTATAGACTGGGCCATACCAGACAGTATAGACTTGGCCATACCAGACAGTATAGACTGGGCCATACCAGACAGTATAGACTGGGCCATTCCAGGTAGTATACACTGGGCCATACCAGACAGTATAGACTCGGCCATTCCAGGCAGTATAGACTGGGCCATACCAGATAGTATAGACTGGGCCATTCCAGGCAGTATAGACTGAGCCATACAGATTCTACAGACTGGGCCATTCCAAGTAGTATAGACTGGGCCATACCAGACAGTATAAACTGGGCCATACCAAGCAGTATAGACTGGGCCATACCAGACAATATAGACTGGGCCATTCCAGTTAGTATAGACTGGGCCACACCAGGCAGTATAGACTGGGCCATTCCAGGTAGTATAGACTGGGCCATACCAGGCAGTATAGACTGGGCCATTCCAGGTAGTATAGACTGGGCCATACCAGACAGTATAGACTGGGCCACACCAGGCAGTATAGACTGGGCCATACCAGACAGTATAGACTGGGCCACACCAGGCAGTATAGACTGGGCCATACCAGACAGTATAGACTGGGCCATACCAGGCAGTATAGACTGGGCCATTCCAGGTAGTATAGACTGGGCCATACCAGGCAGTATAGACTGGGCTATACCAGGCAGTATAGACTGGGCCATTCCAGGCAGTATAGACTGGGCCACACCAGGCAGTATAGACTGGGCCATTCCAGGTAGTATAGACTGGGCCAGACCAACAGGATAGACTGGGCCATACCAGGTAGTATAGACTGGGCCATTCCAGGTAGTATAGACTGGGCCATACCAACAGTATAGACGGGGCCATACCAGTTAGTATAGACTGGGCCATACCAGGCAGTATAGACTGGGCCATACCAACAGTATAGACTGGGCCATACCAGGTAGTAGAGACTGGGCCATACAGACAGTATAGACTGGACCATACCAGACAGTATAGACAGGGCCATTCCAGGCAGTATAGACTGGGCCATACCAGGCAGTATAGACAGGGCCATAAGAGGTAGTATAGACAGGGCCATTCCAGGCAGTATAGACTGGGCCATACCAGACAGTATAGACTGGGCCATACCAGGCAGTATAGACTGGGCCATTCCAGGTAGTATAGACTGGGCCATACCAGGCAGTATAGACTGGGCCATTCCAAGTAGTATAGACTGGGCCGTACCAACAGTATAGACGGGGCCATAACAGGTAGTATAGACTGGGCCATACCAGGCAGTATAGACTGGGCCATACCAGGTAGTATAGACTGGGCCATTCCAGGCAGTATAGACTGGGCCATACCAGGCAATATAGACTGGGCCATACCAGGTAGTATAGACTGGGCCATACCAGACAGTATAGACTGGGCCATTCCAGGTAGTATTGACTGGGCCGTACCAGACAGTATAGACTGGACCATACCAACAGGATAGACTGGGCCATACCAGACAGTATAGACAGGGCCATACCAGGTAGTATAGACAGGGCCATACAGACAGTATAGACTAGACCATACCAGACAGTATAGACAGGGCCATTCCAGGCAGTATAGACTGGGCCATACCAGGCAGTATAGACAGGGCCATACCAGGTAGTATAGACAGGGCCATACAGACAGTATAGACAGGGCCATTCCAGGCAGTATAGACAGGGCCATACCAGGTAGTATAGACTGGGCCATACCAGACAGTATAGACTGGGCCATTCCAGGCAGTATAGACAGGGCCATACCAGGTAGTATAGACTGGGCCATACCAGACAGTATAGACTTGGCCATACCAGACAGTATAGACTGGGCCATACCAGACAGTATAGACTGGGCCATTCCAGGTAGTATACACTGGGCCATACCAGACAGTATAGACTGGGCCATTCCAGGCAGTATAGACTGAGCCATACCAGACAGTATAGACTGGGCCATTCCAGGCAGTATAGACTGGGCCATACCAGACAGTATAGACTGGGCCATTCCAGGCAGTATAGACTGAGCCATACAGATTCTACAGACTGGGCCATTCCACGTAGTATAGACTGGGCCATACCAGACAGTATAGACTGGGCCATACCAAGCAGTATAGACTGGGCCATACCAGACAGTATAGACTGGGCCATTCCAGTTAGTATAGACTGGGCCACACCAGGCAGTATAGACTGGGCCATTCCAGGTAGTATAGACTGGGCCATACCAGGCAGTATAGACTGGGCCATTCCAGGTAGTATAGACTGGGCCATACCAGACAGTATAGACTGGGCCACACCAGGCAGTATAGACTGGGCCATACCAGACAGTATAGACTGGGCCACACCAGGCAGTATAGACTGGGCCATTCCAGGCAGTATAGACTGGGCCATACCAGGCAGTATAGACTGGGCCATTCCAGGTAGTATAGACTGGGCCATACCAGGCAGTATAGACTAGGCCATACCAGGCAATATAGACTGGGCCATTCCAGGCAGTATGGACTGGGCCATACCAGGCAGTATAGACTGGGCCGTACCAACAGTATAGACTGGGCCATACCAGGTAGTATAGACTGGGCCATACCAGACAGTATAGACTGGGCCACACCAGGCAGTATAGACTGGGCCATACCAACAGTATAGACTGGACCATACCAGGTAGTATAGACTGGGCCATACCAGACAGTATAGACTGGGCCATACCAGGTAGTATAGACTGGGCCATACCAGGCAGTATAGACTGGGCCATACCAACAGTATAGACTGGGCCATACCAGGTAGTATAAATTGTCCATACAGACAGTATAGACTGGACCATAACAGATAGTATAGACAGGGCCGTTCCAGGGAGTACAGACTGGGCCATACCAGGCAGTATAGACCGGGCCATACCAGGTAGTATAGACAGGGCCATACAGACAGTATAGACTGGACCATACCAGACAGTATAGACAGGGCCATTCCAGGCAGTATAGACAGGGCCATACCAGGTAGTATAGACTGGGCTATACCAGGCAGTACAGACTGGGCTATACCAGGCATTATAGACTGGGCCATACCAAACAGTATAGACTGGGCCATTCCAGGCAGTATAGACTGGGCCATACCAGGCAGTATAGACTGGGCCATACCAGACAGTATAGACTGGGCCATACCAACAATATGGACTGGGCCATACCAGGTAGTATAGACTGGGCCATACCAGGTAGTATAGACTGGGCCATTCCAGGTAGTGTAGACTGGGCCATTCCAGGGAGTATAGACTGGGCCATACCAGGTAGTATAGACAGGGCCGTACAGACAGTATAGACTGGACCATACCAGACAGTATAGACAGGGCCATTCCAGGCAGTATAGACAGGGCCATACCAGGTAGTATAAACTGGGCCATACCAGACAGTATAGACTGGGCCATACCAGACAGTATAGACTGGGCCAAACCAGGCAGTATAGACTGGGCCGTACCAGACAGTATAGACTGGGCCATACCAGGCAGTATAGACTGGGCCATTCCAGGCAGTATAGACTGAGCCATACAGATTCTACAGACTGGGCCATTCCAAGTAGTATAGACTGGGCCATACCAGACAGTATAGACTGGGCCATTCCAGGCAGTATAGACTGGGCCATACCAGACAGTATAGACTGGGCCAAACCAGGCAGTATCGACTGGGCCATACCAGACAGTATAGACTGGGCCATACCAGACAGTATAGACTGGGCCATTCCAGGCAGTATAGACTGAGCCATACAGATTCTACAGACTGGGCCATTCCAAGTAGTATAGACTGGGCCATACCAGACAGTATAGACAGGGCCATACCAGGCAGTATAGACTGGGCCATACCAGACAGTATAGACTGGGCCATTCCAGTTAGTATAGACTGGGCCACACCAGGCAGTATAGACTGGGCCATACCAGACAGTATAGACTGGGCCATACCAAGTAGTATAGACTCGGCCATACCAGACAGTATAGACTGGGCCATACCAAGCAGTATAGACTGGGCCATACCAGACAGTATAGACTGGGCCATTCCAGTTAGTATAGGCTGGGCCATACCAGGCAGTATAGACTGGGCCTTTCCAGGTAGTATAGACTGGGCCATACCAGACAGTATAGACTGGGCCATTCCAGTTAGTATAGACTGGGCCACACCAGGCAGTATAGACTGGGCCATACCAGACAGTATAGACTGGGCCATTCCAGTTAGTATAAACTGGGCCATACCAGGCAGTATAGACTGGGCCATACCAGGTAGTATAGACTGGGCGATTCCAGGTAGTATAGACTGGGCCATACCAGACAGTATAGACTGGGCCATTCCAGTTAGTATAGACTGGGCCATACCAGGCAGTATAGACTGGGCCATTCCAGGCAGTATAGACTGGGCCATACCAACAGTATAGACTGGGCCATACCAGGTAGTATAGACTGGGCTATACCAGGCAGTATAGACTGGGCCATACCAACAGTATAGACTGGGCCATACCAGGTAGTATAGACAGGGCCATACCAGACAGTATAGACTGGGCCATACCAACAGTATAGACTGGGCCATACCAGGTAGTATAGACTCGGCCATTCCAGGCAGTATAGACTGGGCCATACCAGACAGTATAGACAGGGCCATTCCAGTTAGTATAGACTGGGCTATACCAGGCAGTATAGACTGGGCCATACCAACACTATAGACTGGGCCATACCAGGTAGTATAGACAGGGCCATACCAGACAGTATAGACTGGGCCATTCCAGGCAGTATAGACTGGGCCATACCAGGCAGTATAGACAGGGCCATTCCAGTTAGTATAGACTGGGCTATACCAGGTAGTATAGACTGGGCCATACCAACAGTATAGACTGGGCCATTCCAAGTAGTATAGACTGGGCCATACCAGGCAGTATAGACTGGGCCATTCCAGGTAGTATAGACGGGGCCATCTAAGGTAGTATAGATTGGGCCATTCCAGGCAGTATAGACTGGGCCATTCCAGGTAGTATAGACTGGGCCATACCAGACAGTATAGATTGGGCCATTCCAGGTAGTATAGACTGGGCCATACCAGGCAGTATAGACTGGGCCATACCAGGCAGTATCGACTGGGCCATACCAGGCAGTATAGACTGGGCCATACCAGACAGTATAGACTGGGCCATTCCAGTTAGTATAGACTGGGCCATACCAGGCAGTATAGACTGGGCCATACCAGGTAGTATAGACAGGGCCATACCAGACAGTATAGACTGGGCCATACCAGGCAGTATAGACTGGGCCATACCAGACAGTATAGACTGGGCCATTCCAGTTAGTATAGACTGGGCCATACCAGGCAGTATAGACTGGGCCATACCAGGTAGTATAGACAGGGCCATACCAGACAGTATAGACTGGGCTATACCAGGCAGTATAGACTGGGCCATACCAACACTATAGACTGGGCCATACCAGGTAGTATAGACAGGGCCATACCAGACAGTATAGACTGGGCCATTCCAGGCAGTATAGACTGGGCCATACCAGACAGTATAGACTGGGCCATACCAGGCAGTATAGACAGGGCCATACCAGGCAGTATAGACTGGGCCATACCAGGCAGTATAGACTGGGCCATACCAGGCAGTATAGACTGGGCCATACCAGACAGTATAGACTGGGCCATTCCAGTTAGTATAGACTGGGCCATACCAGGCAGTATAGACTGGGCCATTCCAGGTAGTATAGACGGGGCCGTTCCAGGTAGTATAGATTGGGCCATTCCAGGCAGTATAGACTGGGCCATTCCAGGTAGTATAGACTGGGCCATACCAGACAGTATAGATTGGGCCATTCCAGGTAGTATAGACTGGGCCATACCAGACAGTATAGACTGGACCATACCAACAGGATAGACTGGGCCATACCAGACAGTATAGACAGGGCCATACCAGGTAGTATAGACAGGGCCATACAGACAGTATAGACTGGGCCATACCAGACAGTATAGACAGGGCCATTCCAGGCAGTATAGACAGGGCCATACCAGGTAGTATAGACTGGGCCATACCAGACAGTATAGACTGGGCCATTCCAGGCAGTATAGACAGGGCCATACCAGGTAGTATAGACTGGGCCATACCAGACAGTATAGACTTGGCCATACCAGACAGTATAGACTGGGCCATACCAGACAGTATAGACTGGGCCATTCCAGGTAGTATACACTGGGCCATACCAGACAGTATAGACTCGGCCATTCCAGGCAGTATAGACTGGGCCATACCAGATAGTATAGACTGGGCCATTCCAGGCAGTATAGACTGAGCCATACAGATTCTACAGACTGGGCCATTCCAAGTAGTATAGACTGGGCCATACCAGACAGTATAGACTGGGCCATACCAAGCAGTATAGACTGGGCCATACCAGACAATATAGACTGGGCCATTCCAGTTAGTATAGACTGGGCCACACCAGGCAGTATAGACTGGGCCATTCCAGGTAGTATAGACTGGGCCATACCAGGCAGTATAGACTGGGCCATTCCAGGTAGTATAGACTGGGCCATACCAGACAGTATAGACTGGGCCATTCCAGGTAGTATAGACTGGGCCATACCAGACAGTATAGACTGGGCCAAACCAGGCAGTATAGACTGGGCCATACCAGACAGTATAGACTGGGCCATACCAGACAGTATAGACTGGGCCATTCCAGGCAGTATAGACTGAGCCATACAGATTCTACAGACTGGGCCATTCCAAGTAGTATAGACTGGGCCATACCAGACAGTATAGACAGGGCCATACCAGGCAGTATAGACTGGGCCATACCAGACAGTATAGACTGGGCCATTCCAGTTAGTATAGACTGGGCCACACCAGGCAGTATAGACTGGGCCATACCAGACAGTATAGACTGGGCCATACCAAGTAGTATAGACTGGGCCATACCAGACAGTATAGACAGGGCCATACCAGGTAGTATAGACAGGGCCATACAGACAGTATAGACTGGGCCATACCAGACAGTATAGACAGGGCCATTCCAGGCAGTATAGACTGGGCCTTTCCAGGTAGTATAGACTGGGCCATACCAGACAGTATAGACTGGGCCATTCCAGTTAGTATAGACTGGGCCACACCAGGCAGTATAGACTGGGCCATACCAGACAGTATAGACTGGGCCATTCCAGTTAGTATAAACTGGGCCATACCAGGCAGTATAGACTGGGCCATACCAGGTAGTATAGACTGGGCGATTCCAGGTAGTATAGACTGGGCCATACCAGACAGTATAGACTGGGCCATTCCAGTTAGTATAGACTGGGCCATACCAGGCAGTATAGACTGGGCCATTCCAGGCAGTATAGACTGGGCCATACCAACAGTATAGACTGGGCCATACCAGGTAGTATAGACTGGGCTATACCAGGCAGTATAGACTGGGCCATACCAACAGTATAGACTGGGCCATACCAGGTAGTATAGACAGGGCCATACCAGACAGTATAGACTGGGCCATACCAACAGTATAGACTGGGCCATACCAGGTAGTATAGACTCGGCCATTCCAGGCAGTATAGACTGGGCCATACCAGACAGTATAGACAGGGCCATTCCAGTTAGTATAGACTGGGCGATACCAGGCAGTATAGACTGGGCCATACCAACACTATAGACTGGGCCATACCAGGTAGTATAGACAGGGCCATACCAGACAGTATAGACTGGGCCATTCCAGGCAGTATAGACTGGGCCATACCAGGCAGTATAGACAGGGCCATTCCAGTTAGTATAGACTGGGCTATACCAGGTAGTATAGACTGGGCCATACCAACAGTATAGACTGGGCCATTCCAAGTACTATAGACTGGGCCATACCAGGCAGTATAGACTGGGCCATTCCAGGTAGTATAGACGGGGCCATTCCAGGTAGTATAGATTGGGCCATTCCAGGCAGTATAGACTGGGCCATTCCAGGTAGTATAGACTGGGCCATACCAGACAGTATAGATTGGGCCATTCCAGGTAGTATAGACTGGGCCATACCAGGCAGTATAGACTGGGCCATACCAGGCAGTATCGACTGGGCCATACCAGGCAGTATAGACTGGGCCATACCAGACAGTATAGACTGGGCCATTCCAGTTAGTATAGACTGGGC
The DNA here is from genome assembly GCF_047496795.1 of Chiloscyllium punctatum. NCBI lineage: Eukaryota > Metazoa > Chordata > Chondrichthyes > Orectolobiformes > Hemiscylliidae > Chiloscyllium > Chiloscyllium punctatum. Next base: position 48,413,831 of record NC_092755.1, on the reverse strand, counting down.
CATACCAGGCAGTATAGACTGGGCCATACCAGGTAGTATAGACAGGGCCATACCAGACAGTATAGACTGGGCCATACCAGGCAGTATAGACTGGGCCATACCAGACAGTATAGACTGGGCCATTCCAGTTAGTATAGACTGGGCCATACCAGGCAGTATAGACTGGGCCATACCAGGTAGTATAGACAGGGCCATACCAGACAGTATAGACTGGGCTATACCAGGCAGTATAGACTGGGCCATACCAACACTATAGACTGGGCCATACCAGGTAGTATAGACAGGGCCATACCAGACAGTATAGACTGGGCCATTCCAGGCAGTATAGACTGGGCCATACCAGACAGTATAGACTGGGCCATACCAGGCAGTATAGACAGGGCCATACCAGGCAGTATAGACTGGGCCATACCAGGCAGTATAGACTGGGCCATACCAGGCAGTATAGACTGGGCCATACCAGACAGTATAGACTGGGCCATTCCAGTTAGTATAGACTGGGCCATACCAGGCAGTATAGACTGGGCCATTCCAGGTAGTATAGACGGGGCCATTCCAGGTAGTATAGATTGGGCCATTCCAGGCAGTATAGACTGGGCCATTCCAGGTAGTATAGACTGGGCCATACCAGACAGTATAGATTGGGCCATTCCAGGTAGTATAGACTGGGCCATACCAGACAGTATAGACTGGACCATACCAACAGGATAGACTGGGCCATACCAGACAGTATAGACAGGGCCATACCAGGTAGTATAGACAGGGCCATACAGACAGTATAGACTGGGCCATACCAGACAGTATAGACAGGGCCATTCCAGGCAGTATAGACAGGGCCATACCAGGTAGTATAGACTGGGCCATACCAGACAGTATAGACTGGGCCATTCCAGGCAGTATAGACAGGGCCATACCAGGTAGTATAGACTGGGCCATACCAGACAGTATAGACTTGGCCATACCAGACAGTATAGACTGGGCCATACCAGACAGTATAGACTGGGCCATTCCAGGTAGTATACACTGGGCCATACCAGACAGTATAGACTCGGCCATTCCAGGCAGTATAGACTGGGCCATACCAGATAGTATAGACTGGGCCATTCCAGGCAGTATAGACTGAGCCATACAGATTCTACAGACTGGGCCATTCCAAGTAGTATAGACTGGGCCATACCAGACAGTATAGACTGGGCCATACCAAGCAGTATAGACTGGGCCATACCAGACAATATAGACTGGGCCATTCCAGTTAGTATAGACTGGGCCACACCAGGCAGTATAGACTGGGCCATTCCAGGTAGTATAGACTGGGCCATACCAGGCAGTATAGACTGGGCCATTCCAGGTAGTATAGACTAGGCCATACCAGACAGTATAGACTGGGCCACACCAGGCAGCAGAGACTGGGCCATACCAGACAGTATAGACTGGGCCACACCAGGCAGTATAGACTGGGCCATACCAGACAGTATGGACTGGGCCATACCAGGCAGTATAGACTGGGCCATTCCAGGTAGTATAGACTGGGCCATACCAGGCAGTATAGACTGGGCCATACCAGGCAGTATAGACTGGGCCATTCCAGGCAGTATAGACTGGGCCACACCAGGCAGTATAGACTGGGCCATACCAACAGTATAGACTGGACCATACCAGTTAGTATAGACTGGGCCATACCAGACAGTATAGACTGGGCCACACCAGGCAGTATAGACTGGGCCATACCAGACAGTATAGACTGGGCCATACCAGGCAGTATAGACTGGGCCATTCCAGGTAGTATAGACTGGGCCATACCAGGCAGTATAGACTGGGCCATACCAGGCAGTATAGACTGAGCCATTCCAGACAGTATAGACTGGGCCATACCAGGCAGTATAGACTGGGCCGTACCAACAGTATAGACTGGGCCATACCAGGTAGTATAGACTGGGCCATACCAAACAGTATAGACTGGGCCACACCAGGCAGTATAGACTGGGCCATACCAACAGTATAGTCTGGACCATACCAGGTAGTATAGACTGGGCCATACCAGACAGTATAGACTGGGCCATACCAGGTAGTATAGACTGGGCCATACCAGGCAGTATAGACTGGGCCATACCAACAGTATAGACTGGGCCATACCAGGTAGTATTGACTGGGCCATACAGACAGTATAGACTGGACCATACCAGATAGTATAGACAGGGCCATTCCAGGCAGTATAGACTGGGCCATACCAGGCAGTATAGACAGGGCCATACCAGGTAGTATAGACAGGGCCATACAGACAGTATAGACTGAACCATACCAGACAGTATAGACAGGGCCATTCCAGGCAGTATAGACAGGGCCATACCAGGTAGTATAGACTGGGCCATACCAGGCAGTACAGACTGGGCTATACCAGGCAGTATAGACTGGGCCATACCAAACAGTATAGACTGGGCCATTCCAGGTAGTATAGACTGGGCCATACCAGACATTATAGACTGGGACATTCCAGGTAGTATAGACTGGGCCATTCCAGGTAGTATGGACTGGGCCATACCAGGCAGTATAGACTGGGCCATACCAGACAGTATAGACTGGGCCATACCAACAGTATGGACTGGGCCATACCAGGTAGTATAGACTGGGCCATACCAGGTAGTATAGACTGGGCCATTCCAGGTAGTGTAGACTGGGCCATACCAGACAGTATAGACTGGGCCATACCAGGTAGTATAGACAGGGCCGTACAGACAGTATAGACTGGACCATACCAGACAGTATAGACAGGGCCATTCCAGGCAGTATAGACAGGGCCATACCAGGTAGCATAGACTGGGCCATACCAGACAGTATAGACTCGGCCATTCCAGGTAGTATAGACTGGGCCATATCAGACAGTATAGACTGGGCCAAACCAGGCAGTATAGACTGGGCCGTACCAGACAGTATAGACTGGGCCATACCAGACAGTATAGACTGGGCCATTCCAGGCAGTATAGACTGAGCCATACAGATTCTACAGACTGGGCCATTCCAAGTAGTATAGACTGGGCCATACCAGACAGTATAGACTGGGCCATTCCAGGTAGTATAGACTGGGCCATACCAGACAGTATAGACTGGGCCAAACCAGGCAGTATAGACTGGGCCATACCAGACAGTATAGACTGGGCCATACCAGACAGTATAGGCTGGGCCATTCCAGGCAGTATAGACTGAGCCATACAGATTCTACAGACTGGGCCATTCCAAGTAGTATAGACTGGGCCATACCAGACAGTATAGACAGGGCCATACCAGGCAGTATAGACTGGGCAATACCAGACAGTATAGACTGGGCCATTCCAGTTAGTATAGACTGGGCCACACCAGGCAGTATAGACTGGGCCATACCAGACAGTATAGACTGGGCCATACCAAGTAGTATAGACTGGGCCATACCAGACAGTATAGACTGGGCCATACCAAGCAGTATAGACTGGGCCATACCAGACAGTATAGACTGGGCCATTCCAGTTAGTATAGACTGGGCCATACCAGGCAGTATAGACTGGGCCATTCCAGGTAGTATAGACTGGGCCATACCAGACAGTATAGACTGGGCCATTCCAGTTAGTATAGACTGGGCCACACCAGGCAGTATAGACTGGGCCATACCAGACAGTATAGACTGGGCCATTCCAGTTAGTATAGACTGGGCCATACCAGGCAGTATAGACTGGGCCATACCAGGTAGTATAGACTGGGCGATTCCAGGTAGTATAGACTGGGCCATACCAGACAGTATAGACTGGGCCATACCAGGTAGTATAGACAGGGCCATACCAGACAGTATAGACTGGGCCATACCAACAGTATAGACTGGGCCATACCAGGTAGTATAGACTGGGCCATTCCAGGCAGTATAGACTGGGCCATACCAGACAGTATAGACAGAGCCATTCCAGTTAGTATAGACTGGGCTATACCAGGCAGTATAGACTGGGCCATACCAACACTATAGACTGGGCCATACCAGGTAGTATAGACAGGGCCATACCAGACAGTATAGACTGGGCCATTCCAGGTAGTATAGACTGGGCCATACCAGGCAGTATAGACAGGGCCATTCCAGTTAGTATAGACTGGGCTATACCAGGCAGTATAGACTGGGCCATACCAACAGTATAGACTGGGCCATTCCAAGTAGTATAGACTGGGCCATACCAGACAGTATAGACAGGGCCATTCCAGTTAGTATAGACTGGGCTATACCAGGCAGTATAGACTGGGCCATACCAACAGTATAGACTGGGCCATACCAGGTAGTATAGACAGGGCCATACCAGACAGTATAGACTGGGCCATTCCAGGCAGTATAGACTGGGCCATACCAGACAGTATAGACTGGGCCATACCAGGCAGTATAGACAGGGCCATACCAGGCAGTATAGACAGGGCCATACCAGGCAGTATGGTCTGGGCCATACCTAGCGGTATAGACTGGGCCATACCAGGCAGTATAGACTGGGCAATACAGACAGTGCAGACTTGGCAAAAACAGGCAGTATGGACTGGGCAATACAGACAGTATAGACTGGGCCATACCTGGCGGTGTAGACTGGGCCATACAGATAGTATAGACTGGGCAATACAGACAGTATAGACAGTGCCATCCCAGGCAGTATAGACTGGGCCATACAGGTAGTATAGACCGGGCAATACCAGGTAGTATAGACTGGGCCAAACCAGGCAGTATAGACTGGGCCATACCAGACAGTATAGACTGGGCCATACCAACAGGATAGACTGGGCCATACCAGGTAGTATAGACTGGGCCATACCAGGCAGTATAGACTGGGCCATTCCAGTTAGTATAGACTGGGCCATACCAGGCAGTATAGACTGGGCCATTCCAGGTAGTATAGACTGGGCCATTCCAGGTAGTATAGACTGGGCCATTCCAGGCAGTATAGACTGGGCCATTCCAGGTAGTATAGAGTGGGCTATACCAACAGTATAGACGGGGCCATACCAGGTAGTATAGACTGGGCCATACCAGGCAGTATAGACTGGGCCATTCCAGGTAGTATAGACTGGGCCATACCAACAGTATAGATGGGGCCATACCAGGTAGTATAGACTGGACCATACCAGGCAGTATAGACTGGGCCAGACCAACAGGATAGACTGGGCCATACCAGGTAGTATAGACTGGGCCATTCCAGGTAGTATAGACTGGGCCATACCAACAGTATAGACGGGGCCATACCAGTTAGTATAGACTGGGCCATACCAGGCAGTATAGACTGGGCCATACCAACAGTATAGACTGGGCCATACCAGGTAGTAGAGACTGGGCCATACAGACAGTATAGACTGGAGCATACCAGACAGTATAGACAGGGCCATTCCAGGCACTATAGACTGGGCCATACCAGGCAGTATAGACAGGGCCATAAGAGGTAGTATAGACAGGGCCATTCCAGGCAGTATAGACTGGGCCATACCAGGCAGTATAGACTGGGCCATTCCAGGTAGTATAGACTGGGCCATACCAGGCAGTATAGACTGGGCCATTCCAGGTAGTATAGACTGGGCCATACCAACAGTATAGATGGGGCCATACCAGGTAGTATAGACTGGGCCATACCAGGCAGTATAGACTGGGCCATACCAGGTAGTATAGACTGGGCCATCCCAGGCAGTATAGACTGGGCCATACCAGGCAGTATAGACTGGGCCATACCAGGTAGTATAGACTGGGCCATACCAGACAGTATAGACTGGGCCATTCCAGGTAGTATAGACTGGGCCATACCAGACAGTATAGACTGGACCATACCAACAGGATAGACTGGGCAATACCAGACAGTATAGACAGGGCCATATCAGGTAGTATAGACAGGGCCATACAGACAGTATAGACTGGACCATACCAGACAGTATAGACAGGGCCATTCCAGGCAGTATAGACTGGGCCATACCAGGCAGTATAGACAGGGCCATACCAGGTGGTATAGACAGGGCCATACAGACAGTATAGACTGGGCCATACCAGACAGTATAGACAGGGCCATTCCAGGCAGTATAGACAGGGCCATACCAGGTAGTATAGACTGGGCCATACCAGACAGTATAGACTGGGCCAAACCAGGCAGTATAGACTGGGCCATACCAGACAGTATAGACTGGGCCATTCCAGGCAGTATAGACTGGGCCATACCAGGCAGTATAGACAGGGCCATTCCAGTTAGTATAGACTGGGCTATACCAGGCAGTATAGACTGGGCCATACCAACAGTATAGACTGGGCCATTCCAAGTAGTATAGACTGGGCCATACCAGACAGTATAGACAGGGCCATTCCAGTTAGTATAGACTGGGCCATACCAGGTAGTATAGACAGGGCCATACCAGACAGTATAGACTGGGCCATTCCAGGCAGTATAGACTGGGCCATGCCTGACAGTATAGACTGGGCCATACCAGGCAGTATAGACTGGGCCATACCAGGCAGTATAGACAGGGCCATACCAGGCAGTATAGACTGGGCCATTCCAGGTAGTATAGACAGGGCCATACAGACAGTATAGACTGGACCATACCAGACAGTATAGACAGGGCCATTCCAGACAGTACAGACTGGGCTATACCAAGCAGTATAGACTGGGCCATACCAAACAGTATAGACTGGGCCATTCCAGGTAGTATAGACTGGGCCGTACCAGACAGTATAGACTGGCACATTCCAGGTAGTATAGACTGGGCCATTCCAGACAGTATAGACTGGGACTTTCCAGGTAGTATAGACTGGGCCATACCAGACAGTATAGACTGGGACATTCCAGGTAGTATAGACTGGGCCATACATACAGTATAGCCTGGGCCATAGCAGGCAGTATTGACTGGGCCATACAGACAGTATAGACTGGGCCATACAGATTCTACAGACTGGGCCGTACCAGGCCGTATAGACTGGGCCATACCAGACAGTATAGACTGGGCCTTACAGTCATAAAAGACTGGGCCATACAGACAGTATAGACTGGGCCATACCAGGCAGTATAGACAGGGCCATACCAGGCAGTATAGATTGGACCATACAGACAGTACAAACTGGGCACTATCAGACAGTACAGACTGGGCTGAGGGACTGAGTCACTCCCCTGGGCTTTATCAGACTGTATAGACCGAACTGAGGGACTGCGTCTCTCTCCAGGGCACTATGAGACTGTATGGTCTGGACCGTGGGACTGGGTCACTCTCCTGGACACTATGAGACTGTATAGACTGGTCTGAGGGACTGGGTCACTCTCCGGGGCACTATCAGACAGTACGGACTGGTCTGAGGGACTGGATCACTCTCGTGGGCACTACCAGACAGTATGGACTGGACTGAGGGACTGGGTCACTCTCTGGGGCACTATCAGACAGTACGGACTGGTCTGAGGGACTGGGTCACTCTCTTGGGCATTACCAGACAGTCTAGACCGGACTGAGGGACTGGATCACTCTCCAGGGCACTATCAGACAGTATGGACCGGACTGAGGGACTGGATCACTCTCCAGGGCACTATCAGACACTATGGACCGGACTGAGGGACTGGATCACTCTCCAGGGCACTATCAGACAGTATGGACCGGACTGAGGGACTGGGTCACTCTCTTGGGCACTACCAGACAGTATAGACCGGACTGAGGGACTGGGTCACTCTCCTGGGCACTATCAGACAGTATGGACCGGACTGAGGGACTGGGTCACTCTCCTGGGCACTATCAGACAGTATGGACCGGACTGAGGGACTGGATCACTCTCCAGGGCACTATCAGATAGTATGGACCGGACTGAGGGACTGGGTCACTCTCCAGGGCACTATCAGACAGTATGGACTGGACTGAGGGACTGGGTTACTCTCCTGGGCACTATGAGACTGTATAGACCGGACTGAGGGACTGGGTCACTCTCCTGGGCACTATCAGACAGTATGGACCGGACTGAGGGACTGGGTCACTCTCCTGGGCACTACCAGACAGTATGGACTGGACTGAGGGACTGGGTCACTCTCCTGGGCACTACCAGACAGTATGGACTGGACTGAGGGACTGGGTCACTCTCCTGGGCACTACCAGACAGTATGGACCGGACTGAGGGACTGGATCACTCTCCTGGGCACTATCAGACAGTATGGACCAGACTGAGGGACTGGGTCACTCTCCTGGGCACTACCAGACAGTATGGACTGGACTGAGGGACTGGGTCACTCTCCTGGGCACTACCAGACAGTATGGACCGGACTGAGGGACTGGGTCACTCTCCGGGGCACTATCAGACAGTATAGATTTGTTGGTGAGAATGAGTGACTGTCCTATCCTGAAAAATGTGGGTAACTATGCAGGATAAGTATGGAATGCCCAGGGTTATGGGCCTAGTGGCTGAATGGGAAGTTTCACAATGGCTCCTGCCCGGTGATCTGAAATGGGCTCGTGGATGAATCCACTCAGGAACACCCAGCTGTTCTGTTTTGGCAATGCTGCTGAACCCAGGAGGAGCTGAGTGGCATGGTTATGCCATTATCAACGGGCACAATCAATTGGGAGGTAGTGCCAGTGGAAGCACCGAGGAAGGTAAGGGGCAATTGGCATCTGTGGGACATGCAGGATAGCCTGTTTCCCCTTGGCCTTAGACCCTATCAAATGTCTCACCTTGCACTTAATTTGTTCAGTTTCGGTGTCTCTGTGGAAGGGATTTGGAGTTGCAGTTCTGTGTTTGTAGTTTGTGAATAGGAGTGTAATGAGGAGACACACAGGCAGCAGTTGTTAAAACTGGTCATAGAGTCATAGTGATGTACAGCACAGGAACAGTCCCTTCGGTCCAACTCATCCATGCTGACCAGATATCCTGACCTAATCTAGCCCTATTTGCCAGCACTTGGCCCATATTCCTATTCATGTCCCCATCCAGATGCCTTTTAAATGTTGCAATTGTACCGGCCTCCACCACTTTAGGGTTTAACACATAAACCCTAAATCATTTGTTATGTACTACGCACATACATAGAATACCTACAGTGTACAAACAGGCCCTTTGGTGCAACAAGTCCACACTGACCTTCCAAAGAGTATTCCACCCACACCCATGTTCCACATTTACCCCTGACTAATGCCCAAACCTACACATCCCTGAACACTAGGGGCAATATAGCATGGTCAATTCACCGAACCGGCACATCTTTGGAGTGTGGGAGGAAACCAGAGCCCCCAGAGGAAACCTGGAGTCCTTCTCTTTCCCAGAAAGTGCTTATTAATGTCTGCCCCTTTATTAGATTAGATTACTTACAGTGTGGAAACAGGCCCTTCGGCCCAACAAGTCCACACCGCCCCGCCGAAGCGTAACCCACCCATACCCCTACATCTACATCTACATCTACCCCTTACCTAACACTATGGGCAATTTAGCATGGCCAATTCACCTGACCTGCACATCTTTGGACTGTGGGAGGAAACCGGAGCACCCGGAGGAAACCCACGTAGACACGGGGAGAACGTGCAAACTCCACACAGTCAGTCGCCTGAGGCGGGAATTGAACCCGGGTCTCTGGCGCTGCGAGGCAGCAGTGCTAACCACTGTGCCACCGTGACGCCCATATTCTACTGTGACACACCCTCAGCATATCCCACAGCACCTGGGTTCTGGAAGCACTGTAATATAGGGAAGGCAGCAAACACCAGGCACAGCTAACCCTCACACACACACACACACAGGACTGTGACAATGGTAGATATTCTATTCTTTGGTACAAATTGAGGAGTAAATATTGAACCAGGACGTTGGCGTAACTTTGAAATATTGGGCAAAGTCTTGCAGGGCACTGGGGCATACAAACCCTCTGAAGACTATCCCACCCAGACACATTCCCCTCCGCTGTTACTCTATATTTCCACTGATTATACATCGAACCTACACATCCCTGAACAGTATGGGCAATTTAGCGTGACCAACTCACCCTAATCTTTGGATTGTGGGAAGAAACCAGAGTGCCCAGAGGAAACCCACACAGACATGGGGAAAACGTGCGAATGGACCGTCACCCAAGACTGGGATCGAACCTGGGTCTCTGGCGCTGAGAGGCAGCAGTGCTAACCACTGAGCCACTGATACAGATTACAAAGACACACAAATACATATAGGAATACACAGACTCTAATATACATAGGAATACCCACATGCAGTCCTTAGGAACGTTCATAGACAGACACTTAGGAATACACAAAGACATATACACAACAGGAACATACTTATGCAAACACATTTACATACAGATAATTATCCATGCTATTATCAAAGGACGACTAATCGAGAAACTCAGCTAATGTTCTGGGGACTTGGGTTGAGTAGCCATTTCATAACCTCAGCCTCACAGCCTCTCTTAAAAAAAAAGAGGACAAAGTGACAGCATTATCACAGTCTCTCAGCCTCAAATATATTTAATGATCTAAGTCGAGAATCCGAAGGATTCATAATGTTTGGAGCGAAGCAATTTCTCCCCATCCTAGTCCCGAATAATTGGACCCTGCTGGGAACATCATCCCCAATTCTGGACTCTCCCGCTATGTTTGCCCACCCCCCATCAGGTTGTTGAAGGTTTCAATGTGATCACCCCTCAGTCCTCTAACCTCTAGCCAGCATTACCCCATTCACAGAGCCTTATAACAGCCTCTTGGCTGCTAGTTGGCTAACTTGGCCAAACTGCAAGGGATGCTGGGTACATTGGCCAAGTAAAACTCTGAAGTCACAAAACCCGCACACCAGACACAGTACAAACACAGAAACCAGGCGCTAATGACATTAGTGTAATGTAAAAGGCAACAGTTATCCTGGGCAGGCATATGCCCCAATAACTTATCCACCAAACAAAGTAGGGCCCAGACAGAACAGCGCTGGGTGCTGCTGCACAAAGAAACTAACAAATGATTGACAACACTCCAAACTATTCAGTGAATCTCCCTGATTGGCCAGAATACAGAAAGTTCCAGAAAACCATCCGAAAAAGTATAAGAACAGGGTTCACCTGCAGGCTGCTCTCTTGAATCTTCTGGAAGATTCCGAGTAGACCAGCATGGCAAGAAGCAGAGACCTGCTGACCAGTGAGACTGTAAGCTTAGGGAGACAAACAGAATTAGAGAGAGTATGTTTAGTATTTAAGGTTATTGTTACATGTTTCCTAATAAAGTTGGGACTCTTTTTTGCATTGGTATTGACTTGTGACTTTGACTGCTTCAGTATTGTGGGACACCTGGGCAAATTCACTCATAACAATCTGGTCGGAGTTGTCTCACTTGTTGAAGGGAGGAAGTGGACAATGGTCTGTGTTCATAATCTCATCCAGTGACCCTCTGCTAGGCCAACTCCAACACAGTGTCTCCCGGGGTAGATATGGAGACCAGAACCGTGCTCAGTATTCCCGATGTGGCCTCACCCCAATCCTGTAAGCCTTCCCCGTTTGAGGAGAAAGTGAGGGCCGCAGTTACTGGAGATCAGAGGCTAGATCAGAGTGGTGCTGGAAAAGCACAGCAGGTCAGGCAGCATCTGAGGAGCAGGAAAATCGACGTTTCGGGCATAAGCCCTTCATCAGGAATACAGAGGGGGAAGGAACTGAGAGATAAATGAGGGCATTGGAAGTGGGGCTTGGGGGGAGGGGAGGTGGGTGAATGCAGGTAGACAGTGAAGACCTACAGATCTCTTACCAAAAATCCAATATTTAATTTGCCTTTCTAAACGTTAGTCATACCCGTATGTTAATTTTGTGTGTTTCTCGCAAGAGATTTTCAACATTTCAAAGTTTCCGACCATTTTGAAAATATTCTGTTAAAAGCACGGCGAGAGTCATTGTCTGAAACATGGCGTCACTGTCTGAGGGCAGCAGGCGGCCTGTTCATTTTCCCACGTGGATCCTGACTGCAGCTTCTCCCCATTCCCACAAATAACGAGGTAAATGTCTGTCTTCGCTGCTTTCACTGCACACTGGCTTCAGATTGAGTCTGCCCACTGCCACAGGACCAGAGACGTCGAATTTAGGATGGATTTTTACCTCAGGAGTGTTCAACAACATGCTCCACACACCCCTCATGTGCTTCCCCCTCACTCCCATCCCTTCTCCCTCCCACAACCCCATCCCTCCTTACCCACAGCTTCCACCGACTCCCTCCCCTTCACCTGCCCCTCTCCCACCTCCCACTCACCCCCACCCCCTCCCCATCACCCCACACCACTAACCACCCCTCAGCTCCTCATCCCCCACCTTCCTCACCCACAGCACCCCCACCACCCTCTTACCTCTCCTTCAGCCCCAACCAACCCCCTCTCCCTCCCCGCCACCTCCCTCTCAACCCCAATCCACCCCTCCCCCTCCCCCACCATCTCAACCCCAATCTACCCCTCCTCAACCTCGCCCTCCCACTCCCCAACCTCCCTATCAACCCCAATCTCCCCTCCCCACCCACCCCCCTTGCCTCCCCCTCACACCCCAACTCCCACTCACCTCGAACTCGCCCTCTCCGTCCCACACTTCCCCCTCACTCCCACCCACCCCAACCTCTTCCTCCCCCAGATCCTCCTCCCCCACATCCCCGTCAACCCCAACCTCCCACTCCTGCACCCCATCACCCCCAGCAAACAGGCCGTGTGGAGGATGTGAGTGAGTGAGCAGGCCATGTGGACGATGTGAGTGAGTGAGTGAATGAGCAGGCCGTGTGGAGGATGTGAGTGAGCGAGCAGGCCATGTGGAGGATGTGAGTGAGTGAGTGAGTGAGCAGGCCATGTGGAGGATGTGAGTGAGTGAGCAGGCCGTGTGGAGGATGTGAGTGAGTGAGCAGGCCGTGTGGAGGATGTGAGTGAGTGAGCAGGCCATGTGGAGGATGTGAGTGAGTGAGCAGGCAGTGTAGAGTACATGCAGGGTTCATAGTGTCGGGGTTACTAGACATCGCTGGTCATTTCCCCAGAGCGACCGAGACTGTCCGGAGCTGGGCGGTAACCTGGGACTAGCCTGGGCTTTGTCTGGTGTCACTGCCTTCACTGCCCATCTTGGGGGAAGAGGACATGGCATGCCTGCACCATGCAGGGCAGCCCTGGACTGACAGTGATTGTCTGGGTGCACAATGGGCTGTTAAAGTCCTCCAGGCCATCGTGAGCTCATTGATGGCGGTAGATGTGAGCACGGGCCTCCCCCTGAGCATCAGCCGGCCTGGCATTGTGCACCAAACCTCCCAATCATCAAGATCCATTGGGAGGCTTTAGAGAATGTTGACCACGTCCAACCCCTTGATAACGTCCTGTTGACCAAAGCAGTTATTGATGAAGAGATCTAGCATGGCCTCCAGTGTGCTAGCACAGCCGTATGAGGAAAAGGGCGTTCGAGGACAACAACATCAGATCTGACTCCAAGCTCATGGGATACAGGGCTGTGGTGGTTCCCACCATCCTATACAGCTCAGAGACATGGATTGGCTACAGCAGGGACCTCAAGGTGCTGGAGCTATCCCACCATTGCTGTCTGTGCAGGATCCCGCAAATCCACTGGAAAGACAGACACCAACAATAGTGTCCTCGACTAGGCCAACATCCACAGCATCGAGGCACTGACCCCCTACCCAGCCTGATCGGCTGCAATGGGCTGGGTACGTCGTCCCCATGACTGACACAAGGCTCTTCAGGCTGGTGCTCTCCTCCCAGCTCCCAAATGGCAGCCGCGCCCCAGGGGAACGGAAAAAGTGTTTCAGGGATACCCTCAAGGCCTCACTGCAGCATTCCCACCAACTCCTGGGAATCACCGGGCCAAGACCGTCCGCAGTGAAGGAGGAGTATCTGGGAAGGTGTCAAGGCTTGGCCTTCAGGAAAAGGTGGAAGCCAGACACGAGCAGCATAAGAAGGGCGCTGCCACATCAGTTGCCCACTCACTCTTTCCCATGACCACCACCTGCACCAAGTGCCACAGAGCCTGTACAGCCACCTCCGGGCTCACTCTGAGACGGGAAAGAGAGTCAACCTCATCTGGGAGTGTCTTGTTTAATAAGGTATAGTCGATTGCATCTTGATAGTCAGGTCCAAGTGACCGTAGTCTATTGGACATTATGACAATGATGACTACATGAGGAGACTTGTGAATTTCAGTCTGTACTCCACAAGACCATAAGGTTCCGCCTTATCCCCACCCAAACCTTATAGCAGCATCTGATTGGTTGGAGCTGAATTTGATCATGGCATTCCCTGGGATAGCACGGTGGCTCAGTGGTTAGCATTGCTGCCTCACAGCACCAGGGACCCGGGTTTGATTCCGTCCTCGGACGACTGTGTGGAGTTTGCACATTCTCTATGTGGGTTTCCTCCCGCAGTCCAAAGGTGTGCAGGCTAGGGTGGATTGGCCGTGCTAAATTTCCCATGGTGTTCAGGGATCTGCAGGCTAGATGGGTGAGCCATGGGGAATGCAGGACTACAGGGACGGATATGGGTTTGGGTGAGCTGACCTTCGAAGGGTCAGTGGGGACTTGATGGGCTGAATGGCCTGATCTCCACTGTGTGTGTGTCTGTGTGTATATGTCTGTGTGTATGTCTGTGTGTGTATATGTGTGTGTTTGTGTGTGTGATTCTGTGTGTGTGTGTGTGTGTGTGTGTGTGTGTGTATGCATGTGTGTGTGTGTCTGTGTGTGTGTCTGTGTGTATGTCTGTGTGTGTGTCTGTATGTCTGTGTGTGTGTATGTCTGTGTGTGTGTGTGTCTGTATATGTGTGTGTCTGTATATGTGTATATATGTCTGTGTGTGTATGTGTGTGTATGTCTGTGTGTGTGTGTCTGTATAGGTGTGTGTCTGTCTGTGTGTGTGTCTGTATATGTGTGTGTGTGTATGTCTGTGTGTGTATGTCAGTGTGTGTGTGTGCGTGCTGAGTGTGGTGATGATCCCTGACTGAGCTGAGGGGCTTGGAACATCATGGGGCCGGGCCAGGGGGTGGGGAAGGGGTTCTGTGGGGAGGGAGAGGGATCATGAGCTGAGAACAGGACCCTGGGAAATCTGAGGGATCTGATCAACTGAGCAGCACTGGAAACAATCACCAGTGGGAACCATAACACTTCCCCTCCCCCCAACATGTCTCACGGAATATGAAGGAGGGGATAGGAGAAAGTGTGGGATCCAGCATCACTCTGTTTCCTGGCGACGGACCCATGTTCTCACACTCTGTAGAAATCAGAGGCTCCGGTTGCCATGGAAACACTAGTTTGCAGGTTCACATTGTGCTTCTGCGACGGTGGGGTTTGACTCAGAATTGAGATATGAAGGAGAAGGTTCTGGAATGAGCGTGGATCCCACAGATTCCTCTCGTCGACCTGAACCAGGAGAATGTGCCAATTGGGCTCCGTGTAGATGGAGTGGGCACGGATTTGGGTTTGGGAGCGGTGCCAGGGATAGAGAATGGTGCCAGGGTCCTGAGATTGCGAGCCAGGCCTTGCCAGTCTATTACTGAATGAGATACAACAGATTAAACCATCACACAATTCACAAAAACCTACTCACAGATGAGAAATTTCCCTGTGAATGTGCCAAATGCAAGTTCTAAAGGGAACACTCGATTTCAGCAAATGTGTCAGGGGAAACATATTTCTGGGCTTATTACTGACAATAAGTCAGATCCAGCAACTCAGACACCAAAACTAACAATTATTTTTACTCAAATCTGGCGAAAATGATAATTCTTTCAGAGATCTCCCAACATTTTATTTTATATGCTATGACATAACAATCTGGAGAGTGTGGCTCACTTTAACTCAGTCATAATGCGCACAGAATTTGTTCATGCGAGGGCGGGACTCAGTATGTGACTGCTGTGATTGCTCAGAACAGCAGCTCCAGGGACATGTGTTGTTCCTGCTGAGAAGTCGCGGTGTGGAGGAGTTCAGATATTTGGGATACTGTGGCGAATAGCTCACTTCCTGACTCCCCAGAGCCTGCCCACCATCGACAAGGCACAGGTCAGGAGTGTAATGGGATACTTAAGCAAGTTACAGACAACGACAGACAACAGAACGAAAGTGTTCCACAATACTGAAGCGATCAAGTCAATACGTACACAAGCCAGTAGCAGTACAAAACAGTCCCAACTTTATGAGGAGCAAAGTTACAATCATCTTTAAGACTAAACTGAGCTAATCTGTAACACCATTTGGACCATGAAGTGAACTCATTCTTGATTTATTTGTTGTGGCAATGGGTTGAGGTCCTGGGATACTCACAGGTGCTTTTAGCTCTGAATTCAAAAATATATCTTCATTTTAAAAGAGGCCTGACCTGATCAGGTGTACCCTTGAACTCTGTGGGAAGCTGGAGAAGTGATTGCTGGGCCTCTTGCTGAGATATTTGTATCATCGATAGTCACAGGTGAGGTGCCAGAAGACTGGAGGTTGGCAAACGTGGTGCCACTGTTTAAGAAAGGTGGTAAGGACAAGCCAGGGAACTATAGACCGGTGAGCCTGACCTCGGTGGTGGGCAAGTTGTTGGAGGGAATCCTGAGGGACAGGATGTCCATGTAGTTGGAAAGGCAAGGACTGATTAGGGATAGTCAACATGGCTTTATGCCTGGGAAATCATGTCTCACAAACTTGATTGAGTTTTTTGAAGAAGTAACACAGGATTGATGAGGGCAGAGAGGTAGATGTGATCTATATGGACTTCAGTAAGGCGTTCAACAAGGTTCCCCATGGGAGACTGATTAGCAAGGTTAGATCTTCACAGAATACAGGGAGAACTAGCCATTTGAATACAGAACTGGCTCAAAGGTAGAAGACAGAGGGTGGTGATGGAGGGTTTTTTTTCAGACTGGAGGCCTGTGTCCAGTGGAGTGCCACAAGGATCGGTGCTGGGTCCTCTACTTTTCGTCATTTACATAAATGATTTGGATGCGAGCATAAGAGGTACAGTTAGTAAGTTTGCAGATGACACCAAAATTGGAGGTGTAGTGGACAGCGAAGAGGGCTACCTCAGATTACAACAGGATCTTGACCAGATGGGCCAATGGGCTGAGAAGTGGCAGATGGAGGTTAATTCTGATAAATGTGGAGTGCTGCGTTTTGGGAAATTAAATCTTAGCAGGACTCATACACTTAATGGTAAGGTCCTAGGGAGTGTTGCTGAACAAAGAGACCTTGGAGTGCAGGTTCATAGTTCCTTGAAAGTGGAGTCGCAGGTAGATAGGATAGTGAAGAAGGCATTTGGTATGCTTTCCTTTATTGGTCAGAGTATTGAGTACAGGAGTTGGGAGGTCATGTTGCGGCTGTACAGGACGTTGGTTAGGCCACTGTTGGAATATTGCGTGCAGTTCTTGTTTCCTTCCTATCAGAAAGATGTTGTGAAACTTGAAAGGGTTCAGAAAAGATTGACAAGGATGTTGCCAGGGTTGGAGGATTTGAGTTATAGGGAGATGATGAACAGACTGGGGCTGTTATCCCTGGAGCGTCGGAGGCTGAGGGATAACCTTATAGAAGTTTATAAAATTATGAAGGGCATGGATAGGATAAATAGGCAAAGTCTTTTCCCTGGTCGGGGAGTCCAGAACTAGAGGGCATAGGTTTAGGGTGAGAGGGGGAAGATATAAAAGAGACCTAAGGGGCAACTTTTACACGCAGAGGGTGGTACGTGTATGGAATGAGCTGCCAGAGGATGTGGTGGAGGCTGATACAATTGCAATATTTAAGAAGCATTTGGATGGGTATATGAATAGGAAGGGTTTGGAGGGATATGGGCCGGGTGCTGGCAGGTGGGACTAGATTGGGTTGGGATATCTGGTCGGCATGGACGGGTTGGACTGAATGGTCTGTTTCTGTGCTGTACACCTCTATGACTCTATGGCTGCTACAGAGACTAAATGACAGTACGTGTAAATTCAGTCATTGGCTGGCAAATAATTTATGTGAGATCCATGGGATAAATACTTGGGATAAGTAAAAGATGGCAAAGAAACTTCAAGTGGATTGGACTATGATTTCTTATGACTACAAAGATAAAATACTGTCACATGTACCGAGATGCAGTGTTAAGTATTGTTTTGCCTGCAAAGCAGACAAATCATACCTTACATAAGCACATCAGGGTAATGGAACAGAGTGCAGAATATAGTGCTACAGCTACAGAGAAGGTGCAGATAAATATCAACTCTAATATATGACAGGTCCATTCACAAGTCTGTTAACATCAGGGAAGAAGCTGTTCTTGAAAGTGGTGGTATGTGTTTTCAAACTTTTGTACCTTCTGGCCAAGAGGGTGGGAGAGAGTATAACCGGGGTGGGAGGGCTCTTTGATTGTGTTGGCTGTTTTCCTGATGCAGTGGGAAGGGTAGATGGAGTCAATGGAAGGAAGGCTGGTTTGTATGTTCACAACACTCTGTAATTTCTCACAGTCTTGGGCACAGCAGTTGTCATAGATGCATCCGGATAGGATGTTTTAAATGGCAGAACTGTCGGAATTGGTAAGGGTCATTGTGGACGCGCTGAATTTCCCTAGCCTTCTGAGGATGTAGAGGCGTTCTTGACCATGTGGATGGACCAGGACAGATTGTTGGTGACTTTTATTTCAAGGAAACTGAAGCTGTCAAGCACCTCCACCTCAGCACCATTGACACAGAGCTATATCCTAATCACCCCTGCACTACAAGTAAAAGAAGGCTCTCTCACCCTGAATGCTGCAATTCAATCGTAATCAAAAAGAAGCAAAGCTACAGAATCTCAACCAATCTGCATGGTGCCTGGAACTGGAACAAATTGGGGAATCTCACTGGGTCTGGATATAACAAACTGCACTTTCACCAGTTCAATTGCATCAGTTCTCCTGCAAGAGGGATTTCTGAACACAGCCAACTAAATAAAATCTCCTCAGGATATTGACTTACTGCACGCTCTGACTCATGTGAACATAGTACAGATATCTTGGATTTAAAGTAATTTGTAACTTCTCTCCTTTGTCTTCCCTTTTTCCCTTGGTACATGTGTGGGTGTGATTGTGTGGTGCAAACCATTCCCCACTCAGGAATTTGCTGCGGGACACATTTAAAGTGGACTTCGCAAACAGGGCGTGGACCTTGGTCTTTTTAAAAGGGAATGGAAAATAGAGTCATAGAGCCATACAACACTGAAACAGACCCTTCAGCTCAACGTATCCACGCCAACCAGGTTTCCTAAACTTTACTAGTCCCATTTGCTTGCGTTTGACCAATATCCCTCCAGGCGAAAGTGAGGACTGCAGATCCTGGAAATTAGAGTGGTGCTGGAAAAGCACAGCAGGCCAGGCAGCGTCTGAGGAGCAGGAAAATCGACATTTCCGGCATGAGCCCTTCATCAGGAATGAGGCTGGAAGCCTTGGGGGTGGAGAGATAAATGGGAGGGGGTGGGGCTGGGGAGAAGGTAGCTGGGAGTGCAATAGGTGGATGGAGGTCGGGGTAAAGGTGATAGGTTGGAGAAGAGGGTGGAGTAGATAAGTGGGAAGGGAGATAGGCAGGTAGGACAGGTCATGGCAATGGTGCTGAGCTGGCAGGTTGGAGCTGGGGTAAGGTGGGGGGGGGTGGGGAAATGAGGAAACTGGTGAAGTCCACATTGATGCCCTGGGGTTGAAGTGTTCCGAGGCGGAAGATGAGGCGTTCTTCCTCCAGGCGTCTGGTGGTGAGGGAGCAGTGGTGGAGGAGGCCCAGGACCCCCATGTCCTCGGCAGAGTCGGAGGGGGAGTTGAAATGTTGGGTCATGGGGCAGTGTGGTTGATTGGTGCGGGTGTCTCGGAGATGTTCCCTAAAGCGCTCTGTTAGGAGGCGTCCAGTCTCCCCAATGTAGAGGAGACCGCATCGGGAGCAACGGATACAATAAATGAAATTAGTGGATGTGCAGGTAAAACTTTGATGGATGTGGAAGGCTCCTTTAGGGCCTTGGATAGAGGTGAGGGAGGAGGTGTGGGCACAGGTTTTACAGTTCCTGTGGTGGCAAGGGAAAGTGCCAGGATGGGAGGGTGGGTTGTTTGGGGGCGTGGACCTGACCAGGTAGTCACAGAGGGAACGGTCTTTGCGGAAGGTGGAAAGGGGTGGGGAGGGAAATATATCCCTGGTGGTGGGGTCTGTTTGGAGGTGGCGGAAATGTCGGCAGATAATGCAGTTTATGTGGAGGTTGGTAGGGTGGAAGGTGAGCACCAGGGGGGTCTGTCCTTGTTACGGTTGGAGGGGTGTGGTCTGTGGGTGGAGGTGCAGGATGTGGATGAGATGCGTTGGAGGGCATCTTTAACCACGTGGGAAGGGAAATTGCGGTCTCTAAAGGAGGAGGCCATCTGGTGTGTTCTGTGGTGGAACTGGTCCTCCTGGGAGCAGATACGGCGGAGGCGGAGAAATTGGGAATATGGGATGGCATTTTTGCAAGAGGTAGGGTGGGAAGAGGTGTAATCCAGGTAGCTGTGGGAGTCGGTGGGGGTTTGTAAAAAATGTCAGTGTCAAGTCGGTCGTCATTAATGGAGATGGAGAGGTCCAGGAAGGGGAGGGAGGTGTCAGAGATGGTCCAGGTAAATTTAAGGTCAGGGTGGAATGTGTTGGTGAAGTTGATAAATTGCTCAACCTCCTCGTGGGAGCATGAGGTGGTGCCAATGCAGTCATCAATATAGCGGAGGAAGAGGTGGGGAGTGGTGCCGGTGTAATTATGGATGATGGAATGTTCTATGTAGCCAACAAAGAGACTATCTTGCCTCAGTTACATTCTTGTAAATCTTTTCTGCACCCTTTCCAATTTACTAACACCTTTCCTTATGCAGGATGACCAGAATTGTATGCAGTTCTCTAAATGTGGCCTTAACAACTTCCTGTTTGGTCACACCATGATCTCCCAACTCCTGGACTCAGTGCTGTGACCAATAAAGACAAGTGTACCCAACACTTTCTTCACCAACCTCATAAGAATTCTTTCTTTGTTTGAAAAACCATCTCTATCATGGACAGGATGTGACGCAGTTCACCTCTCCCTCTGGTCTGTGTCTGTGAGTGAATCCCTCTCTGAAGCCAAGACAGTTCTGTGTTCATTTACTGGCCTCTCTCACTGGCTCAGGGAAGAGAAAGGGGAGGGAGAGAGAAGGAAGGTGAGAGAGAGGGGAATGGGTCTGGGTGGGTTACTCTTCAGAGGGTCGGTGTGGACTTGTTGGGCCAAAGGGCCTGTTTCCACACTGTAGGGAATCTAATCTAATCTAACTTCTATAATGTCTTTCAGCTTTGCACTCAGTTCAAATGTGTGCCTTTAATGTTTAGCTCTTGGTTTTGTTTATAGCTCCTCATCTTCTAAACCAATCACAGCACAAAGCAGGACAATCTTCCCACCGTACCTAGTAATACCTTATTGACCAGATTAACCTGCTCGCATCCATTTCTCTCCTCTATTCAAATAACCTGTCATTTCTTTTTTTCCCAGACATTTCTGATTTCCCCTTAAGATGTTACAGTCTCCAGCCTCAACAGCCACTTTTGGTGACACATTACATCTTCTTGGTAACCTGGGGTAAATGTTTTTTTATATAATAACCAATTGTGTATGGCCCCATTTTGTTTTCCTGAATCAATAGTCTGTAGAAACACAGTCTTTTGTTATTAAGCCTGTCATAATTTAGATGCTTTTGTCAGATTCCCTTCTTAACTCTCTTTGTTCCAGAGGGGAGGGGGCATAATATATCAAATTGTCCTTCACCTGCTGCATCTAATTCCTTGTATTATTTTAATGAATCTTAATTGTTCCCTTTCCAAAGACTATAAAGCCTGTCAGAAAATCATGCAATGGTTATAGAACATTTTAAAAAAAATATTTATCTGTGGGATGTGGGTGTCGCTGGCTGGGCTCACGATTTATTGCCCTTTGAGAAGGTGGGGGTGAGCTGACTTTTGAACCGCTGCAGTCCACCTGCTGTGGGTTGTCCCACAATGCCCTTAGGGAGGGGGATCCAGGATTTTGATAATGACAGTGAAGGAATGGTGATATATTTCCAAGTCAGGATGGTGAATGGCCTGGAGGGGACCTTTCAGGGGTTAGTGTTCCCCTGTATCTGCTGCCCTTGTCCTTCTCGGTGAAAGTGGCGGTGGGTTTGGTGAATGTCTGAAATGTATCTTGGAGACAGTACACACTTCTGCTACTGAGCATCGGTGGGGGAGGGAGTGGATGCTTGAGGATGTGAACATGGAACAATACAGCGCAGAGCAAGCCCTTCGGCCCTCGATGTTGCGCCGACCTGTGAACTAGTCTCAGCTTGTCCCCCTACACTATCCCAAAATCATCCATGTGTTTATCCAAGGATTGTTTAAATCTCCCTAATGTGTCTGAGTTGACTACATTGGCAGGCAGGGCATTCCACACCCTTACCACTCTCTGAGTAAAGAACCTGCCTCTGACATCTGTCTTAAATCTATCACCCCTCAATTTTTGGTTATGCCCCCTTGTACAAGCTGATGTCATCATCCTAGGAAAAAGCCTTTCACTGTCCACCCTATCTAATCCTCTGATCATCTTGGATGTCTCTATCAAATCCTGAGTTAGCCTTCTTCTCTCCCATAAGAACAGACCCAAGTCCCTCAGCCTTTCCTCAGAAGATCTTCCCTCCAGACCAGGAAACATCCTGGTAAATCTCCTCTGCACCTTTTCCAATGCTTCCACATCCTTCCCGAAATATGGCGACCAGAACTATACACAATATTCCAAATGTGGCCGCACTAGCGTTTTGTATAGTTGCAGCATGATATTGCGGCTCTGGAACTCAATCCCTCTACCAATGAAACCTAACACACCGTATGTCTTCTTAACAGCACTATCCACCTGGGGGCAACTTTCAGGGATGGTGTCAATCAAGGAGCTGGTTTGTCCTGGATGGTGTCAAGCTTCTTGAGTGTTGTTGGGGCTGCCCCCACCCAGGTAAGTGGAGAATGTGTGCCTTGTAGTTGGTGGACAGGGCTTGGGGAGTCAGGCGTTGAGTAACTTACTGCAGTATTCCCAGCCTCTGACCTGCTCTTGTAGTCACTGTGTGTATGTGGTGAGTCCAACATTCGGCCTGTTCAGGCTGAACTGACTACCTTCTCAAGTAATTTAGTTAGTCACAAGTCCCCAGTCTTTCCCCATAACTTTCCAAATTGTTCTTCATCAAATGATCATTGACTTCCCTTTTGAAGGTAGACATTGATCCTGCCTCCCCCACACTCTGAGGCAGGTCCTTACGATTGGGCTGCATTTGGCATTTGGTTCTTTTGTCAAATACCTTCGACTGGAGTGTTTTCATTCTCAATGCTTCTGCCAATAACTATTGTCCCCCTGTCTACTCTGTGCAGCTTAATCAAATCTCCTCCACAGCTTTCTCTTCCCCATGGAGAAAAGGCCCAACTTCTCCAAACAGTCTTTGCAACTGAAGCTATTTCTGTGGCCTCTCTAAAGCCATCACATCCCTCCAGTGTTTCATACACATTTACCCTCACTCCTTTCCTTTAGTCTCTGTGTCCCTACTTTATAAAGCCAGCACGCTTCTGAACTACAGGTCGCCAATGCGAATTCGCTGTGACACGGTTGACAAATTGACAAACACGAACTTTTAAAGCGTGTGTTGGCTGAAATGCAACTATATTGCCAACACTTTAAGCACTGTTTCTAAAGCGCGATTTTTCCTATAATGCAGGGTTGCACAAGAACGCAACTCTCCCGTTACAGAAGAACGACCTGTACTTTTGCACTTGCCCCACACTTTCAACAAGTTTGTTCATTTACACCAGTTCTCTTTTTGTATATTCATCCTTTTAAAATTCTACATTTTAAAAAAACTACCTTTGTGCATTCTTCCTATCATAATTTGCATTTCAAAGAATCCCTGCATGGTGGAAACAGGCCCTTCGTCGTAACAAGTCCACACTGACCCTCCGCAAAGATATCCAAACCAAACCCATTCCCCTACCCTATTACACTACATATACCCCTGACAAATGCACCAATCCTGCACATCCCTGAACACCATGGGAATTTAGCATGGCCAATTCACCCTAACCTACACATCCCTGAACAAATTGGGATAATTTAGCATGGCCAATTCACCCTAACCTGCACATCCCTGAACACCATGGGTAATTTCGCATGGCCAATTCACCCTAACCTGCACATCCCTGAACACCATGGGTAATTTAGCATGGCCAATTCACCCTAACCTGCACATCCCTGAACACTATGGGGCAATTTAGCATGGCCAATTCACCCCAACCTACACATCCCTGAACATTATGGGGTAATTTAGCATGGCCAATTCACCCTAACCTACACATCGCTGAACACCATGGGTAATTTAGCATGGCCAATTCACCATAACCTGCACATCCCTGAACACTATGGGTAATTTAGCATGGCCAATTCACCCTAACCTACACATCCCTGAACAAATTGGGATAATTTAGCATGGCCAATTCACCCTAACCTGCACATCCCTGAACACCATGGGTAATTTCGCATGGCCAATTCACCCTAACCTGCACATCCCTGAACACCATGGGTAATTTAGCATGGCCAATTCACCCTAACCTGCACATCCCTGAACACTATGGGGCAATTTAGCATGGCCAATTCACCCCAACCTACACATCCCTGAACATTATGGGGTAATTTAGCATGGCCAATTCACCCTAACCTACACATCGCTGAACACCATGGGTAATTTAGCATGGCCAATTCACCATAACCTGCACATCCCTGAACACTATGGGTAATTTAGCATGGCCAATTCACCCTAACCTACACATCCCTGAACACTATGGGTAATTTAGCATGAATTAGTAATTCACCCTGAACTGCACATGTTTGGACTGCGGGAAGAAACCGGAGCACCCAAGGAAACCTATGCAGACACGGGGAGAACGTGCAAACTCCACACAGACAGTCACCCGAGGCTGGAATTGAACTGGGGACCCTGGTGCTGTGAGGCAGCAGTGCTAACCACTGAGCCACTTTGCCATCCAAATTTCTCTGTATTAAATTTTCAATCTTCCACATGTTAAGGTTTCTTTCTAACACATAAATGGGATGTGGATGTTGCTGGCTGGCCAGCGTTTATTACCTATCCTGAGTGAAATAACTCCCAGAAGGCCAGAGTCCCATCACCAAGTTACCCTTTATTTACACATTCTGGATCAGTGGTGCTGGAAGAGCACAGCAGTTCAGGCAGCATCCAAGGAGCAGCAAAATCGACGTTTCGGGCAAAAGCCCTTCATCAAGAATAAAGGCAGTGAGCCTGAAGCATGGAGAGATAAGCTAGAGGAGGGTGGGGGTGGGGATAAAGTAGCATAGAGTACAATAGGTGAGTGGGGGAGGGGATGAAGGTGATAGGTCAGGGAGGGGAGGGTGGAGTGGATAGGTGGAAAAGAAGATAGGCAGGTAGGACAAGTCAAGGGGACAGTTACTGAGCTGGAAGTTTGGAACTAGGGTGAGGTGGGGGAAGGGGAAATGAGGAAACCGTTAGAAGTCCACATTGATGCCCTGAGGTTGAAGTGTTCCAAGGCGGAAGATGAAGCGTTCTTCCTCCAGGCATCTGGTGGTGAGGGAGCGGTGGTGAAGGAGGCCCAGGACCTCCATGTTCTCGGCAGAGTAGGAGGGGGAGTTGAAATGTTGGGCCACGGGGCGGTGTGGTTAATTGGTGTGGGTTTTCCCTAAAGCACTCTGCTAGGTGGCTCAGGTTGTGGACCACAGTCTCCCGCGGGAAGTACGGGACATTGGGGCCAATGTGAAATTCCGTCCGGGCTGGGGTGAGCGCGGACGGGATCCCACCGCACACCTGAGCGTCCTCCAACTGGTGCACTACGTCGGGTCCGTTGCAACACTCCTGTTCGTATCTGTCAGCCGGGACTCCCTGATTGGATCAGGTTAATAGCTCCAATCAGGGAACTCATATTCTACAAGGTCCGCCTGGCTGACCTCATTTCAATCCCGTCACCCAGCGTCCTTGAGAAGGTGAGCTCCCTTCAGTCTATGTGCTGTTGATAGGCCCAGAATACCATTACGGATAGAGTATTCACATTTTGACAGTATGTTTCCAAGTCAGGAAGGGGTGACTCAGAGGGAAGCTTGTAGGCGTTTCCATGTAACTGCTGCCCTTATCCTCCGAGATGGTAGTGGTCATGGGTTTGGAAGACAATGCCTCAGGAGTCTGGATGAATCTGTGCAGTGTATTCATGTAGATGGTGCATACTGCTGCTGCTGCTGAACTTTTGATGACCAGGAAGGAGTGAACATATCCACAGTGAGACATAACCGAGTGAGTGTATAGTTTGGGGAATTTGGAGGCTGTGTGGGAACTTGGTGCAGAGGGAAGAGGTGCTTTTTGCTCACTTTTACTGGTTCATAACCTTCTTACAGGATAAATGGGAGTCCAGCACAAAGAGAGACACCACGGGAAAGCTGCAAGTTCATTGGTTGGTGATAATTTGACAATCTATTCAGGTTATCTTCAGACTGAAGAGAAAACGGGGAAATATTTGCATGCTACAAACCAAAAGACCAGTAGGACAATTCTTAAAAATCAAAGTAAGAACTATGTAATTAAAATAGAGATTAAAACAGAAATTGTTGGTGAAACTCAGTAGGTCTGGCAGCATCTGTGGAGAGAAAGCAGAGTCAATGTTTCAGGACCTTATTCATTCTCCGTTCCCTCCACAGATGCTGCTAGAGCTGCTGGAGACACAGGGTTATTTTACAACCACACAAAGAGACCCTGCAGAGCTGGCGTGATCGAGGCTGTAGTGTACAAGCTGCTACGAGGCAGTCATATGAAACCACCTGGAGAGATATGCAAAAACAGAATGCATTTTTTAAACATGAGATGGTAATTATTATAATGCGGCAGCTCGAGGTGTTTTGATTTCAGAGCGTTTGCCAGTATTTCCATTGGCTGCAGCATGTGGCAGACCCGACAACGAGCAGTCTCCTTGACAACTCCCTTTTGAAGGCACACAGCCTTCCCAGCATCCTCCTGTCCTGGATGCGCAGGATGACGTAGAGATGTCCTCTGGGAACTGCAGTAGTCAGAAAGCTTCAAAGTCCTTTGTACTCAGCAATAGTCGTACTGCCACTGTGTCTGCACCAATCCTATCTCTCTCTCTCTCTCTCTTCGTTCCCCCACCCGCGCTCTCCCATTTCAGTCTCCATGAGGGGAAACAAAAAAAAACAGTTTGAAAATTCAGTCATATTTCAAAGTGAATACACCAGACCTTTGTTTTGAGCCAGTTTAGCTTTCTTTGTCCTTTCTCTATCTCTCTCTCTCTCTCACACTGCCCTCACCACAACCCCCTCCCCCTCCCCATATCTCTCAGCCCCCCTTTCTCTCAGACCCACCTCTCTCCTTCTGCCAATCTCCCCAGAGCCCCGCACTCCCTCCCTCTCTCTCTCTCTTTGGCACAGTAGTACTCTTGGCTGTGGTAACACTGAGGCCGGTTGCCCTGGTTACTGGTTTAGCAATCTGTTCTGGGTGCGTGCACGATGAAGGTACTTTTCCCAGCACCCCTCATCCTCTGAGCCAGTGAGTACCCCCTCCCCCCTCCCCGCTCCACTCCTCCAGCACATTTCAGTAACGATCCAGCTGCCCGAACCATAGCCGGAGAAACACTGACAGGGGTTTCTCATCCTGCCCCTGCACAGTAATCTCCGATCTCCCACTGAGGATCTATCCTCAGTTCCCCTCATCCCTAATGCTACCTCTTGGTGGAGTCAGCCAAAAACACCGTGAGCACTAATGACACCCGGCTCCACGTCGATCCCTGCTTCTCATTAGTGGACTCTTTGTCCCACAGGGTGGCTCAGTGGTTAGCACGGCTGCCTCACAGCTCCAGGGACCCAGGTTCAATTCCCATCTTAGGCGACTTGTCTGTGCGGAGTTTGAACATTGACTGTGTGGGTTTCCTCTCACTGTCTAACGATGTGCAGGTCAGGGTGAAGTGGCCATGCTAAGTTGCCCGTAGTGTCCAGGGATGTGCAGGCAAGCCATGAGAAATGCAGAGTTACGAGGATAGGGTAGGGGGCTGGGTGGAATGCTCTCCAGAGGATCCTGGTGGACCCCCAAGGGCTGAATGAGCTGCTTCCACAAGGTGGTGCTGCTGGGCCAGATGGCAGTGGGTAATGCCCTGAACTGGTCTCCCTCTGTGTCCCTGGAGGCAGTGGGTGTTCTGGGGTCAAGACCCTGCTGTGTTGGGAGGGAGGGTGATCGTGGACAGAGCCGGATATTGCTTTTGGTTTTGTTTCTTTGATTTCTGCTCTTTTACTTAGAATTCTTAGATGGTGCAGAAACATGATGCACTTTTTGCACTTTTCACCGTCATCTGTACCTGAGTACCCATGACAATAAAATCTAATCAACATAAATGGAGGTTTTCGGATTTCTTGAGGTGGGGTGAGATTATATATAAATGTAGACTTTTGGAAATCCTGAGTTGGCGCTAGATTCTGTACAACTATAGACATTTGAGGTGGGGTTACATTTGATATAAATGTAGGACTTTGCGCTGTAAAAGATCCTGAGCACAGCCTGGAGCCGGGAGCTGGATCGGGTGGCTGTGCCAGGAGCTAGAAGAATTCAGCAAAGTGAAACGTCGGACATCCTTTGTAAAGGGATTTGAAGGAAGCCGAGTCAGCCTGGATTCCTGAGCTGTGCAGCACAAGTCAAACTCACACTCAATGTGCAACCCAGGGCGAGCGAACAGGGGGATCAATCCAAAATTAGGGCAACGTTACTTCAACATAAGTGGTTCAAGGCCAGTAATTTGGTAAAATAAGGATGGATAGCCAGACTGCCTTTGACAGACTGAGTCACCGAATATTTCACCAAGGTCATGTCAGTGAAGGTCTTTTCTTGTCCCCTGTTCTCCTTGATTAAGCCTTGCTCAGACTAAACAACAATGTCAGAAACATGAATTCTCTACCTGAGTGGTGAGGGGCTGATGGGGGAGGGGAGGATCAAGGAGCTATGGGAAGGCAGGTGAAAGAGTGAGAAAGGTGGAAACAGCCAATCAGGGAACGCAGAATGCTCGAAAAAAAAAACTTAAACCTTCAGCATGTGCTTGTGGGGAAACAGAAAACAGCCCGACAGATCTTGGAGACTCCTCTGGATTAGAGAACATGACAGAAATACAAAGTAGAAAGGGGGGGAGACCAATCCATAATGCAACCTGGGGAATGCTTCCCGGGATCTCAGGACACACTCCCCTCCTTTAAGATGTTCCTTAAAACATCCTGTAGCTGACCCAGATTTCGATCCAGTTTCTTAATGCACATGGGTCATTTATTCTTTCATGGGATGTTGGGATTATTGTCAGACCTGCATTTAATGTCCATCTCTCATCGTTCCTCAAACTGAGCATCTTCACAGAGTCATAGAATCCCGACAGTGTGGAAACAGGACCCAACCAGCCCTCACCGACCCTTCGAAGAGCAATCCCACCAAGATCCAGCCCTTTACCTTATACCTGTATCCTTGCATCTCACAACACCAAACAATCTCACTGCCCTGTGGCCGACCACTTCCACCTCCCCTCCCACTCCCCCAAGGACGTGCAAATCCTGGGCCTCCTCCACCGCCAAGTCAAAGACACCCTCCAACTGAAGGAAGAACGCCTCATCTTCTATCTCAAGGCTTTACTCGTTTCCAAATCTCCCCTACCCGTCCACCTCATCCAAGATCCAACCGTCCAACTCAGCACTGCCCTCTTGACCTGTCTGACTTGTCCATCTTCCTTCCCACTTTTCTGCTCCACCCTCCCCACTGACCTTTCACATTTGCCTGCATCCATCTATCGCCTTCCCAGCTACCTTCCTCCCACCCCCAACCCCTCTATTTATCTCTCAGCCCCCTTCCCCCACATCCCCCCCCATTCCTGATGAAGAGCCTGAAACATCGACCCTCCTGCTCCTCAGATGCTGCCTGACTGGCTGTG
This sequence comes from Chiloscyllium punctatum, assembly GCF_047496795.1. NCBI lineage: Eukaryota > Metazoa > Chordata > Chondrichthyes > Orectolobiformes > Hemiscylliidae > Chiloscyllium > Chiloscyllium punctatum. The sequence goes on along the minus strand of NC_092755.1, from coordinate 48,383,889 downwards.
CTTTTCAACTCTGCATTTCCCATGGCCAATTCACCTGACCTGTACATCCTTGGACTGTGGGAGGAAGCCGGAGCACCCGGAGGAAACCCACGCAGACACGGGGAGAATGTGCAAACTCCAAACAGATGTCTTGCTCAGCTACTTCAGAGCCGGAGACCTGGAGGCCAAACTGGGTAAGGCAGCAGAGTAATTTCCCTAAAAGTTTTAAATGGCAATTTCACAGTCACTATTGCTGAGAAAAGCTTCATAATGTATAATTTGTGAATTTAATGTTAAATCCAGCAATACTCTGGAGATTTCTGGAGAATTTAATGTTCTGGAAGGTTCTGGGAGGAATGCTTTTCTGGAGGGCGTGGTTTTCCAGATAGTGCTGGAGAGTGTGATGTTCTGGAAGGTTCTGGAGGATATACGTTTCTTGAGGGAGTGATTTTCCAGAAATTTCTGGAGGGTATGATATTCTGGAAGGTTCTGGAGAGTGTGATGTTCTGGAATGTTCTGAAGGGTGTGATGTTCTGGAATGTTCTGAAGGGTGTGATGTTCTGGAAGGTTCTGAAGGGTGTGATGTTCTGGAATGTTCTGAAGGGTGTGATGTTCTGAAAGATTCCAGAGGGTATGCTTTTCTGGAGAGTATAGTTTTCCAAATTGTGCTGGAGGGTGTGACGTTCTGGAGAGCTGGGTAATTCGGGGTGGTGGGGGGTGGGGAAACGCTGTTTCAGAATTATTTTCATTGAACTGAGAAACAATGTCAGGAGGAAATCAAACCAATCTCACATGAGCAGCTAGCCTTCCTTTCAATACACATCACCTTCAACAATTCCCATTTCATCAGCACTCCCTCTGGAAGAGACTCCTGTTGAATTCTCAATTTGATCTGTTAGTGTCTGTTTTGTGTTCATTTCCGATAATCCTAACTCACCTGTAAGTGGAGAAAATCTTGCACCCAACAGTCTCATCAAACTTCAGGAGTAGTTCTAAGTTCCAGATAATCAGAAAACTGTCATGTCCCTATTACCTGCCCGAGGCCCCTCAGGATTGACAATTGACAAATGGAGCCACACCTTCCTTGGCCATTGGCCATTGGATCCCAAGGTTTGAACCTGAACTTGGTACCTCTGGCTCAGAGGCAGCAACAGCATCCACTGCACCACCTCACCAGAATGAATCCTGGGGCTTTGAGGGTTAAGTTGTCGAATAGAATCCCCATACCGTGGAAAGGGCCATTTGGCCCAACAGATCCTCATCGACCCTCCAAAGATTAACCCACCCAGACCCCTCCCCCTACATTTACCCCTGACTAATGCACCTAACCTACACATCCCTGAACAATCTGGTACCGGTAATTCACCTAAACTGCACATCTTTGGATTATGGGTTGCAAACAGAACACCCAGAGGGAACCTACGCAGACACTGGGAGAATGTGCAAACTCCACACAGTCAGTTACCTGAGGCGGGAATTGAACCCAAGTCCCTGGCGCTGTGAGGCAGCAGTGCTAACCACCGTGCCACCCTGAGGATGATAGGTTCCTCTGCCAGGTTTTCTCTTGAGTTTAAAGGTTGGGCAATACTTTTAAAAAATGTTTAAAATAATGAAATGTTTGGATTGTGCAATGGTATTGAAATGATTTTCTCTGTTTGGAAAGACAGAGAGAAGGTCAGAGCTCTCTTTAAACAGGAGCAAGGCCTGAGACCAGGGAGCAAAGAGATATTGAAGATCTGGAGAAAGGAATGTTGGGGGTCAGTAACGAGATTGAGAGACTTGTATTAGGTATTCAGAAAAAAAATTGTTGCCTTAGTGTCAGATGTTTGGAGGTTTAAGCTCCATCCTTATTATGGTGGGGACAATTCATGAGTACAGTCTTCCACATAACACCGACAAAGCAGATTTAATGTCTCAGGGAGGCTTGAGGCCTACCTTGAGGGTGGAAATTAATGGTGGAAGTGTGGAGAAATAGAGAAGGCAAGGGGTCAAATTCCAAGCCTGGGGTCTCAGCCATGAAAAGCGTAGTCTCCAAGGGTGGAGGGATTAAAATTGGGGACTTACCAGAGGCGAGGATTAGAGGAGTCTTGTCTCAGAGGGTTGTGGGCAGAAGGAGGTCATGGAGATGGGGAGAAGCGAGGTCATCGAGGGAATTCAAATCGTGGGTGTGAATTTCTAAATCTAAACAGCCATGATCAGGGAGTCAGCGAGCTCAGGGACAGCGGGAGAATGGGACATGATGTGAGACAAAATCCATTAGGAGCGTGTTGGGTTATGTCAAGGTTATGGAGGGTAAAATGTTGGGCACCAACCAGGAGTGTGTTGGCAAAGACATGGTTAGAGGTGACCAAGGCGTTAGTGCAGGTTTCAGCTGCAGATGGCCTGAGATTGGGGTAACATCAGCCAGAGGTGGAACGAGATTGTCCCAGTGACCGCACAAAGATGTGGTTTTGGGGTCAAAGGTTACAGACTGACATTGTTCGTTGCCAGGGAGAGAGACAGAGTCAGTAGCTCAGGAACGGAGTCTTACATGGAGATACCGATACGATGGCTCGGCCATATCCCAATAGTCAGTTGGAGGAACTTTCTAGAATTTGTCCAGAATTGGGTGAGTTATGCAGTCACAGACCCCAGTGACAGGGAGGAATTGAGAGGAGTGTCGCTGAAGCTGGCATCAGTGAACCCGTGAGAACTGGCATGCATTGGTGAGGCCACATTCGGTGTGCTGCACATAATTCTGGTCACCCTGCTCCTCCCACACCTCCCAGATCTCTGTGCCTCTTTCATTCTGCCATCTCCGAGGTAATGTACGGGTTTAACAGCAGTGGCTTCAGCTACCCAGATCCCAAACTCGGGAATTCCCTCCCTAAAACTCGCCACCTCTCTTTCCTCCCTCGTCGAAGATTGCCTCCTTGGACAATCTTTCAGCGTCTGTCCTCTGTGTGGCTTCGGGTGGGGGGGAGGGGGGGGGGGATGTGGATTTCAATAATTCCCTGTGAAGCACTTTGGGGATATTTTAGCAATATTGTAGGCACTACATAAATGCAGGGCATTGTTGACTTGCATCTGCTGGATGCGTATTTCGGCGTCAGATGGGTGAAGATTAGGCCCGACTCAAATCACTCGCAAAGCCATTCAACGGGTGAAGATGAGCTGAAGAATAAGCCACAATTCTGGATAGAATTCCAGCCGACAGGAATGGAGGATATTTTATAAAATGGGACTTTGGAAGGGCTGAATCCAAACAAATTCGGTTGGTTGTCAAGAAGTTGAGGGACAGGCGGTTCTGCTTAAACACTGTAGTTCTGTTCTCATGCAGCCCGTGTTATAAGAAAATGGTGTAATAGCAGCACCATTTAAACTCGTGGGGCCTTTATCGCATTATAACCAGTATAGTATCGAGTACAGGAGTTGGGAGGTCATGGTGCGGCTGTACAGGACACTGGTTAGGCCACTGTTGGAATATTGTGTGCAATTCTGGTCTCCTTCCTATCGGAAAGATGTGGTGAAACTTGTAAGGGTTCAGAAAAGATTTACAAGGATGTTGCCAGGTTTAAAGGGTTTGACCTATACAGAGAGGCTGAACAGGCTGGGGCTGTTTTCCCTGGAGCGTCGGAGGCTGAGGGGAGACCTTATAGAGGTTTATAAAATCATGAGGGGCATGGATAGGATAAATAGACATAGTCTTTTCCCTGGGATGGGGGAGTCCAGAACTAGAGGGCATAGGTTTAGGGTGAGAGGGGAAAGATATAAAAGAGACCTATAGGGCAACTTTTTCACACAGAGGGTGGTACGTGTATGGAATGAGCTGCCAGAGGATGTGGTGCAGGCTGGTACAATTACAGCATTTAAAAGGCATCTGCATGGGCATATGAATAGGAAGGGTTTGGAGGGATACAGGCCAAGTGCTGGCAAAGAGAACTAAATTAGGTTGGGATATCTGATCGGCATGGACGGGTTGGACCAAAGGATCTGTTTCTATGCTGTACATCTCTATGACTGCATGACATGCTTGAAACGTCTGAGCTTTAGAAATAATGTCCCCAAATTGTCAATCATGTTACAGCAAAATTGCATGAATGAAATGTGCGTTATAGCAGAATGACCTGTAACCTTCAGGCATGAGTAGAATCCTTTCAGATCCCATTGGCACTCATATGTTGGCCAACAGGATCTCTCTGCCGCCTCCTACTGGATGGGATGGGCAGTCTGGCTGACATTTCTGTGTCTGCAGCAGACCCTGGCTGCATCCCAACACTGCGTCCTGAGCTGCATTGCTGACTGCGAGCAGTTTGTCTGCAGCACGCTGCCCCAGCAGTCTCACTCCGAATCCGAACACCGCACAGCCAACCTCTCTCCTGTTCCCATTGTTCCGAATTACTGATCCAAGTGGAACAGTTA